>NC_046981.1:11271532-11571532 GCF_009769545.1 Cyclopterus lumpus | reverse complement strand
TACCGTCGAAGCTGAGCTCCATCTCCAAAATCAAAGCGGTCAGAGAAGGAATCCGCTTCATCGTCCTCTGGCACACGTCCTGGCAGCACCTGGAATCCAGCAGACCCGATCAACACGGCTCAGGGATGAAGCTCATCTATAATCTGTGTTGGCCGTCTTAACTTCATCAGCTGTTTATCCAAAGAAACAGTGTCAGCTAAGCTGCCATCTTTAAATACAGCTCACGGTGAAGTCTGAGTGTTGGCGCGTCGGTGGGAAACCGGCTGCTGCAAGAAGGAATACCAATGAGTGGTTTGTATGCTCCATCTGGCTGGTAAGCGAAAGGGACTTCTCTGGAAGGAGGTGGATGAACAGAGACGCTGCCTCACGTCTCCAGTTGATGTTTACGTCTTGTGTTTTTGGACAGCAGTATTGGCTAGTAAAATAATTAGTGAGCTGCAAAGCAGGTTTTTATGTAAATCTACAGGTTGATATTATACAGGTGAATTAAGTAGAAATAAATAAAAAAATATGCTAAAAATGGCATCAATAAGATGTGGAAATGTACTGCACATGTACTTGTGCTGTCTCAATGTCATAAGTATTTTATATTGATTTAGACAGTACTGTAATAAACAGGGAGGTCAATGTTGAGTGAAGACTAGTTCTTTTATGTCCGTTTCTCAGTTATAGAATGTTCTAAAGCGATTAAGTGCAAAACAGAGTTCGTCGTTTCTGAAGAGGTTTTGGCAATTTATCTTCGAAGGATTTGTGCTTTTCAGGACTTAAAATACGATTGGTAGTGGTGCACACTATTTTAGGTGATTGGTCAAATATTTATGGCAATACTTGAATTGGTAATTATTACGGCTCGAAAATATAAAACAAACCTTTTCACACTGACACAATTTTTTTCTGCTTTCCACCATAATCTCTAATTTGGGTCATTTATGATGTTTGTGCTGAAATTGAAAACAAGTTGATATCATTCCTTGTAATTTGAGTTAAAAAAAATATATAAACAGTATTAATTACTACTAATTAGAAATATTGAGTTATTTAAGACTGGTGTAATTGAGCTTAACATAAATGTGAGTGCATGTTTACTTGTAAATATTGTATGATACTGCTGTGATTTCCTTTCAATTAGTGCATAAGGCAGGTTTTTTTTGTTGACACACGGGTAAGTGTGTTTTTTTTCTTTCTGGGTTTTGCAAAACTCTTTAAACCATTTATGTAAAAAGTAAACTTCAATGCAGATGGGTGTGGATGAGGGTTTGTGCCATGTCTTCAGAGTGGATGTCGTGGTGGAGTTCATAACTGCTCGTTTCTACTACAGCCTGGAAATATTTACATAAGCTCCTAAATCGGAGTGTGGTGGGATATTATGCTCAATTTCCAGTGATATAACAAATATGGTTATGTAATGTCCCTTCAGACAAAAAGTGTTGGCAGATTGTCACTTGCAAAGTTGATATATTTACTCTGACAAATGGAAGCACCATTTCCAAACACGTAATTTTAACGCCTTCCACAAAGTGATAGGTTTAAGTCAGATTGACAAAATACTGTTAATCTGTTGGTAAAACTGTTCCATTGTTGACTTATTTCACAAACATTTTGTAATGACAACGATCTCAACATGTTTTCTTTCTTTCCCCTTCATTTACCTGATCCCCTGTCCTCTTTGCTCCTCCTCCTCCCCCCTCAGTCCCAAAACCTTTCTCTCACACGTCACCAGACCTCATTCTTCAGCTCGTAGCTCTGCTGCTCTGCAGGAGCACAAGGAGCACATGGAGTGATGATAAGTGGGCGAAGAACCACCTCCAGACGCCAGCCGGAGAGAGTGAATTGTGAGCAATCAAGTCTTGGTTTGACCCACTCGAGTTGAAGCCTCACAGCTGATGAAATACATGGGAGCCTTATTCAATGAAAATATTGATGTTGTTGCTAACTTAATTTGCTGCTAACCCAAATAATTGAAATGTTTTTCTGTGTTTTGGATTCAATGTTTGAGGGTTGATAGTCTTGTATTGCCATTTTCTGTTTGTTCAGATGCATTTATACATTTTAAGTGTTTTTTTTTTTTTTCTCGTCGTATTTATTAATATTTTGGCGGACAGAACAGCTTGAGTTTGTTAGAATTGCAGTAGACCCTATATTTGACCTAATATACCCTATATTTGCGTAATCCCTCATCTAAAAAAATGTGTCTGGACATACAGAATATGTTGTTATCCTCAAACCTCACCGACATTTAGTATAATTTAAAATACATCTTTAGTATACAGTCGTCTTTAGCCAAAGTTTCTTATTTGACACGTGCTGGTGCGTGCTCCCATGCTAAGAAATGACCTTTTGGTTTCTTCTCATGTGAATGAGCTCTATGGTTGTTTGTTGCCTTTGGTTTGCATCATTTAAAGATGTGTATACACATGGTTAAAGTGTGCACATCTGAGGTCTCAGGTTTTCAGCATTGATGCAGCCCAGGATGTTCGCGTTGTTTTTTTTGTTTCGTTTTTTTTACTAGAAATTTCACCCCAGACAACTAACAATACACAATACTCATTTTGGATGTTTGGTTTTTCCTCTCTGATGCCCGAGTCATATTTTCAGTATTTTTTGCTCCCATGTGACTGTATACCTCCCATCAGTCTTTGTAACTCCTTCCTTGATACTTTACTGGTCCAACTCCCCATGTCCCCTCCCCCCCTCACCTCTGCTGTGTTCATTTCCTATCATTTGAATTTCTCTGTTCTCACTGTCTCTTGTTTACCCTCCCTGCATGCTGTCCTCTCCTGCGCTTTATGAATCTCTAACCAGTATTTGTTCTCTTTTCCTTTATGTTGAGTGTGTTCGTGGCTGTTTGCCGTGTGCAATTAGTCACTAGTAAGTATTATAGGACGTCTGAAATGCTTGAGTAGTTTGTTGTGGCTCACTAACAACTGAAGCTGAAGAGTTTATCTGCAATGCCTCCTCCCTATCTACAGATCTGACCTGATAATCTGCCATTTTGTAAATATTGTGTATATATATATATATATATATTTTTGAAAATAATCTAATAAACTTCAAGTTCAAAGGGCATCAGGGTTATTGTTTTTATACCACACGATGCATTCCGGCAGATTTCATTCACAGATTTTGCTGAATGGATTAAACAAAAGTGCAACAAAAGAAAAGAACAGTAGTTTAGTTCTAATGTTTTATTGTGAAATGTCATAAATATCGAGTGAGGCACTTGTGACTGAAAGACTAAAAATAAGATGAGTTTGGTTACTTGACACTGGTGTTTTTTTGTTCATGTTTACAGTTATTGACATTTTTATTGAGGTATGAGACGACATCAAAGGAAGACGTTTCTGCATAAACAATCCATGAAAGCCTGACTACATGCCGCCAAATACAATACAATTATGATTTCTTTTTTTCTTGATGTACAAAATTTGTTGAAATGCTTTTAGCTAACTGGCCATCTAGATAGAGAATCCATTAAAAAGAAAGAAAGATAAACTATTGAGAGAAATAGAACAATGCAAAAGCAGAGCAGCAAAACTAGCTATATAAATAAATGCAGAAGACAGAGAACAAAGCACTAACAAGCAAAGAGAAAAAAGCAGATATAATAAGAGAATAAAGCCAGACTTATGTAGTATGCAAGAACAGAAGAGGAAATGAGGAGAGAAGAATTATGAATCATGCAAGCGATAAAGCCAAAGGCAAAGACGACAGTTAAAAAGAAGAAATAAGGTTAAAACATATATCAAGTAGACATATAATCAGCTACCACTACGAAATAAAAGAATGAATTTGGGTATAGACTGGTGGGAAAAAGAAGGCGGTGGAGTGAAATTAAGAATTGAAATTAGAGAAGCAGGAAACAAGGTAAACATAAGCAGAAATAGAAAAGAGGGAAGAGGCTGCTTCGGTTTCTGTGTAAGGCCTGATGGAAATGATCCATTCAATTATCAGTTACTTTAACATTGACATTCCAATCAATCACAAGTCAAGGCATCTTTGGCATCAGAGCAGCATAGAAACAAAACAACCCAAATACAAGGATGAAGAAAAAAAGATTGGAAAATGTTATGAATAAATAATGGACAGAAGAGGAAAAGAGAGAATACAGTTTTATTTAGAGGTAACCATGAAAAACAGCAGAAAAAGACTGCAACAGAAACAAAGAGGAGAAGAAATAATCAATACAAGTCACTCACCTGCTCTGAGTGAGGAAAGACAGAGAATATCACAGGAAAAGAAGATGAAAGTAAAGAGTGAAAGAAGGCAACAAGAGGACACTTGAGCTCCAACAGTGAGCAGTTACATCTGCAGCATTCAGACGAGAACCGCAAACATTTAAATACTTCTGCAGAATCAAAGTTCACAAGCACAGATACAAGATATAATAAAGACAGCTGTATTAAAAGTGAAATATGTTTGAGAGGTAGACTGTTAGAAATGCAAAAAAGAAAATGTTATTCCAACTACATCCAGACAAACATTAGTTCTGCTGTTCGTGATACCGACACCAGCTGTGTCTCGGTTGATCTGCCAACGGATCAATATTGATGTGTAACCTCACTCATATGCTCTCACACACACACACACACACACACACACACACACACACACACACACACATACACACACACACATACACACATCCCCCCCCCCACACACACACACTTGAACTGATTTTTTTTGTAAATAATCGTCATCAAAAATAAGTCAGTGCTCTTGAAATTCAGAAAAACAATAATCCTGTAAAAGTTTTCAGAAACTGTCTATATATATTACATACATCGCATCCTCTTTCAGGTGCTGAGTATTCGCCAGTAGAATGGACAATGGGACTATTTACAACTTCAGTCTGTTTAGTCTCTCAAGGAGAGGTTGTGATGAAGCCAGGAACTAAAATCATTTCCAATGATCTCCCAATCGGTGTCAGTGAATCAACCGATATCAGAGTTCAAAAGAGCCGTCTTCCCGTCTCCTGCGGCGGGTGCTTCAGTACGGGGTGAAGCGGTTGTATCCTCCTCTGTACAAGCTGGCCTGTTGACAGAAGCAGGGTGCCAGGTGTGACCGGGGTCCGCTGTTAGCCGCACATGTAACAAGAGCTCTCAACAGAGGAGGCGTGTGTTTGGACTCAACTCACCATTGTACCAACTCCATATGTCGCCGTTGGTCCAACCGAGTGGTGATAGGGATCCGCAGCTGCCGTGTAAATACGTCCGTATCTGGTCAAAGACATCAGGAGCAGATGTGAATGCCATGTGCCACAGCTTGGATCCTAGAAAGGCTGAAGCAGCCTCCTGCCTTACTGTCTTTATTTATCAAGTTAGCTGTTAGTTGTTATTATTTTGACTAGTTAGTCCTTCATAATGGCCTTCTCCACTTTGATTTCATTTAGCTTGGTCAAAGGGAAAGACATTAAAAAAATCTGAACTAGTCTGAACAAAACCTGACGTGTAGTGTGTGCGTAGATTGAAAGATACTCAACATGTTGTTCAGCTATAAAGGAAAAAGCTGTTCAGTGTGAAAAGTTGATGTCATTCCAGTTGGTATCAGTTTTTTTTAACCATATGAGTTAAGGTGTATGTATGCCTTGAGTATCTAGACACAAAACAAGTGCATTACCTTTATTGCCTTAGTTACTGTTACTTTACTGATAAAGGGGAACTAAAGAAGTGTGTGAGGTCATGTTTTTCTGGCCCGACTCGAGGACTCTGACTGACATTCACACACCGCCGGCACAGCATGCGGGAGCAATTTGGGGTTAAGTGTCTTGCTCAAGGACACATCGACATGGATCGAACCACCGGTCCTCTGATTGAAGGACGACCCTGCTCTACCACTGAGCCACAGTCGACCATTTTAGAGCTGATCCGAATAACGGGGCAGTTAAACAATTCTTCCCTTGTGGAAACGGCCCTGGTGGAGGTGTGCGCTCTCCAAGGGCCCATATAGTTTATTCATGTATTCAGTTATCTTTTTTACTCTTAACTTTGATCATTTAAGGAATGACTTGATGCCTTGTATCCTCTGTCCTTCCTGCTTGTTTGGTGTATATGTGCATTTGTCTTGTTCAATGTTGATGTATGTTATGTGCCTCAGTGATATATATATATATATATATATATATATATATATATATATATATATATATATATATATATATATATATATATGTACTCATACTGTAGGTGCACTTTTCTTTTGCTTCTATGTGAAGTGTTTTTGTCCATACGTCACTGTCTGTCTATCGATGAATCTTAGTTGCATTATGTTATTAGAAATGTTGTAATTTCTAGCTGCCTTCGAAAAATCTGTCCTGGGACAGCAGATGAAAATTAGCCTCTCTGGCTAACTCTGGCTCACTTACAGTTTTACTGTTGATTATGTGCATTGTCCCTGTAAAATAAACAATTCATTAATGTCATTGTTTCAAGGATCCATAGAGTAGCCTGTATTCTGCCTCAAAAGTCAAATTTCAGATTGGCTGTTTGAGGCAGACTTCCACATTCATACTGATATTTGATTTTTCAAAACACTGCATCCAGTTAAAAAATAAACTTGCACTCGGTCTGGATCTATACAATAAATCCCACTATGTAGAAAAGACTTCCCAGCCTCTGAAGTTGTCCCACCAGCAGTAAAGGCTGATTTGTAATGGTACTGTGAGTGGTGATTATCTGCCTACCCGTCACTGTAGGTTGCGGTGGCAGCAGATGCTGATTGAGCCACTCTATAAGCTGCAGGATAGCCACCCTGCACACAAAGAAATAAAATAACATGAACAGAGCTACAGCACTTTAAAATGACTTGAAGGAGGAAATGAGCACAGCTACTTACAAAAACTTCTGGTCCATACAGTCCATCCTGATACACCATCCTGGTAAAAGTGATGAAAACAATATTTAGATGTAAAGCAGTGAGGGAAGTGAATGTACACCAGGTGCTGGTGCTGGACACAGGGTCTTACTGGGGGTAGGCGGGCACAGCAGCAGGCGCGGCCGCAGCAGAGCGAATCGTGTTGTAGACGGCTCGGCCTCGGCCGCGCAGCGCAGAGCCCCGGTAGGCCAAGGTGGGAGTTGCTACGGGATACGGGAAACTGGCAACTAAAGAAAAAAATGAACAGTCGAAAAAAATGGGAATAGTAACAATACTGGTGTAACATATCAGTCTTGTGAAGAAGAAGTTACCTGTGTAGAGTTCAGGCGCATACATCGCCCCCATGACGGGGTTGATCTTCCATCCAGAACCTGCACAGAAAATGAGAATAAGTTTCACGGGCGACACACACACAAACCTTCAGCACACAAAGTAATATGTGCAAAAATTATTCAGGTGTCTTACTTGCAATTTCACCATTCACTAGAGGTGTCTGGGGCTTTTTGGTAACGACTCTTGCAGTGGCATTATTAACCTGGGGAGACAGAGAACGGAACAAAGGCAATGGTTAAAGATAAGTATGCAGAATATTAATGTGGGAACCTAAATAGGGAATTCTCACTCACCTCAATCTTCCTCCCCTCCACAATCGTCCCATTCAGCTTTTCTCTTGCTCGGTCAGCCTCACTCGCGCTCTCAAAAGTGACAAATCCAAAGCCCTGCAAGACATCTTGTTTGTTTAGATTCTGTTTTTGTTCATTAAAAATTAAGTTTCAGATCTTATGATTCTGTCGGGCTCACCTTGGAACCCCTCTCATTGAAGATTATTTCTACATCGAGGATCTTCCCAAATTGCTGAAAATGTGAGAATATGTATATTATGTGAATATAATAGAACAGATACTAATACATCTATTTATGTTATGTATACAAAATGTGTATCAATGCATTATGACACAGTATGATATTGAGAAATTCCTACCCCAAACATCTGGCGGAGGTCCGGGTCTCGGAAGCGAAACGGGATGTTGGAGACATGGAGGCGTTTCGGTTGGGCCTTACTAGAACCTTCCTCATCACTTCCACTTCCTGCTCCGCCCCCTGATGACACAGACACGCTCAGAGACTGGGGGTCAGAGGTCAAAGGAGCCAAAACGTCCTCCTGACAGTGAGAGTATGAAAATAGGAGGAGAGAAAACGAGCACAGGGATAGATGAAGAAAGGACGGGAAGGAAGAGGACGTGGAAGAACAAACAAAAACAGAAAGATGGAAAACAAAAGATGGAAAAAGAAAGAGTATGAATGAGATGAGAGTAGATGAGAAGAACAAACGGGGAGAGGGCATCAGTAGAAAAGCAAAGAAAAAAAGGGGGAAAAAGGAAATTAAATAAAGTCAATTCAAGGAACAAATCCGTCAACATCTTTCAGAAAATATTTGTTCTTTTTTTATTAAGTCGCATAAGCATCACATGGCATTAGGCAAAG
The DNA here is from genome assembly GCF_009769545.1 of Cyclopterus lumpus. Classification (NCBI taxonomy): domain Eukaryota; kingdom Metazoa; phylum Chordata; class Actinopteri; order Perciformes; family Cyclopteridae; genus Cyclopterus; species Cyclopterus lumpus. The sequence continues at coordinate 11,563,177 of NC_046981.1, read as the reverse complement.
ATCATTTTCATGAAGTGATTCAAACCAAAGGTCAAAGAGCATTCAGCAACCAGTGATCCTTCTCAGGCAAATGTGAGGAGGCAGGAAAGGGCTCCATTTTAGTGAGGCGTCTTTGAATACATGCCTGTCGGACAGTATAAAGACTAATGCACTGTACAATATCAATAAAGATTTAATATCTGACACTGCGTATGTTCACTCAAGCTGTGGCAAAGAGAGTTAGATAAAGTTTAAGCTCCCCTGAAAAGCAAGAAAGACTGTAACTTAGTCGTCATATTATCTAAGCAGTTGTAAAAATGTATATTATACATATGGTAATATCTAACTCATTAAAATTGCCTCATGCAGAAAAAATCCAATTACTAATGTGCCAAAACCAAAACACTCATTATCCCACAATGCACCACGATGCTAGTGTGTGCATGTGTATGTGTTGATCAACCAGCATCATCAACCACTGCAGAAGATACTTGTTAAATGTATGTTTTCAATCCAAACAAGAAAGGGAAAGTGAAATAATTAAGGAAAAAAAATACAGTAAGCTTCAGCAGTGAAAGCCAGAGAAGGAGCGGAGTGCATTGGAAAGAAAAATAAACATTAAAAAGCAAAGAAAAATGACTGGAAGAGTATTGATATTGCAGTCCTTTATGCAGAATGAGGACTTGAGTATTAGCATTCTAGTACCAAGAGGCAGATAGTAGAAAAGGCCTCAGTGCAGCAGGAAGGATAACATTAAACCAAAGAAAACAAGGCAAAGAAGGTGCGCAGACAGCTTGAGAGGAAGAGGGTGACGGGTGGGGTGGGGGTGGGGGGGGGAGAGATAAAACTGTACGTTCCACAAGGGTCAGTCTGGGGTCACGGTGCTGCTTTTCTGCCAAGGGTTAAAGGTCATTTGTCAAGGGGCATAATTAATAAGTTGGTGATAGACAGAAAAAGGTAGAGAGACACATTCACACACAGGAGCGTTGTACACACACAAACGCATACAGGCCACTGGATTACACTGGCTTGCCATGGCTGACTACTGCAGACTACCACATCCATCCACCCACCCACACACCCACCCACATACACACACCACAGACAGGGGGAGACAGGGAGAGAGGGTTCAGGTGGGTGGTGTCATGTCACGATGCAGAATGGTGTTTCTGGACCTGAGCGATATTTCAGAGGGGGAAAGGGGGTCATCTGGTCAGCCTCCCCCTTTGACCCCCTCCCTCCATGGCGACGTCTCAACTTTCCCCCCGAAAATCAGCACGGACCCGAGTATGTCAGAGGCTCTAGTAATAAAATATATAGATGGGGCCACAAAACACCATTTATGAGAGGAGGAAGAGAGATGTGTTGCAGCAGGACACAGAGCCGCCCTGCCAGTAACTTTCAGACTAAACAACTCTGAACTTATCATTGTGGATGTGTTCAGATTGTATTAATGCATGCTGCCACATAATAAGTATTACTCATTTATATCTAAATGGAGCCCTAAAAAACGTTTTGTCTTCATGAAAGTGAAAAATCAGCCAAACTAATATTTCAACCTGTTTCCAAATGAAATCATATTTTTCAAAGGATTTTCTAGTCTGAGCTAAAATGCTGATGATCAAGTATAAGCAAGTATCAAGTATAATGTTAACCATGTTCAGCATGTCGGCATGCTAGCAATACAATGAATTGTGTTAGCATGACAACATTTGCACTAAACATGAAGCACATCTGAGGCTCACATGAAGGTTTTGTTTTAAATGTATTAACGGATATTTGAGCTGATGATGGCGATAGAAGAAAAGTCACAAGATTAACAAAGTCTTTATTCTCTGGGGACCCTGAATATCAGTCGCAAATTTCATGACAAATGTCAAAATATTTTACTCAAAATCAAACCTGGAAACCATGAATGTCTGAATGTCAGGGGTTGTTGTTGAGATATTTATCTGGGGACCAAAATTGTGCGGCCCAAAATCGTATGTGATTTTAGCAGATATTTTGAATAAGTAGATTTTTAATGGAAACAGTTGAATTAATTTTTTTTTTAATGAATTTTACTGGACTGGCAGATGGTGTTACTTAAATGATGAAAGCAAGACACATAATTACAGATATAATGGCATGTTGAGAAGATGTTTTTTGCATTGTGACAAATTGTGTTTTTTGATTTTTTAAACGTTTTAAAATATAAATTCTTTTCCAATTCTTTTTTTCTATTTCCTTTCCCTAAAGTAACACTTGTGTCGCGTACATCCTCGCCAAACTTAACTTTCAATATCCTCACGGAATGTCACGACCATAATCTTGAAAGGTGATCTGTTTTATTGCCTGCTAAATAAGACACGGGGGAGACCGAAAAGTGGGGATTTATTTTCACCAACAAATCCCCACTCAGCTGCCGTGTGAGCGACACTCCCGTACATGGACACAACAGTGGCAGTGGGTCTCTAAATATAGAAGGAAACTCTGGCCATGTTCCCCTGATAGGACTTGTGGATGTTCTACCTTAAGCAGCAGCATTTCATGTGACACTTCGTGTAGATCACATTTCATTGGGACGTGAATTGATGAGCTTCCACTCACAAATTGTTCTCACCGTGTTACTGGATATCAGAGTGTCCGCCCCGTCGAGCTGAGGGCCCTGGTATATTCTCAGTTGGGGATGTTCGGGGTACTCTGAACTGTGGTGGGCAGAGGTAAAATCAAGAGGTGGCAGTCTGCCCGCAGATGTTGGTGGACCTTGACCAGGGGGTGGGTAGGAGGGCGGGGGTGCGTAGACCTGAGACAGAGCGGGGTCACCGCCGCTGAGGCCGGCCTCCTGAGAGGGGCCTCCCTGAGGAGGAGAGAGGGAGGCAAGAGTGAGCCTCACAGGGTATCAGATGTCAGAGGTGTAAACAAACTAACCACCACGTTGATACTGTTCTTTTGCTTTCACAATAATGAATTGTACTTAGCTTGAATGTAAATGTAAACAAACATCAGATAAATACAAATCTCCCCACGGTGAGAATGGCAGAAGGAAAATACCAACCTCTGAACGTCTTCCTGCTTGTTTCAGACAAAAAAGACGGTAACTTCTTGATCAAATACTAAAATTAAAAAGACCACTAACTGCCAGTGGTGGAAACAAACATTTACTCAAGTACTCAGTACATTTTTCAGTTACTTGAGTATTTCCATTTTACGCTACTTCTCTTTCTACTTCTTCCTTCATTAAACTTTTTAATCCGCAGCATTTATTTCCGAATTTAGGTTACGATTTATAATAACAATAAAAAATATAATAACGAATACATCTTTATTATATTTATCTATCTTTATTGATCCCTGGAGGAAAATTCAGCAACACAGAATTATATAAATTAAATACAATTAGCCTCACCCTTACCAGCTGCAAAATGAAAGTGATGTACACATTAATGTATCATTAGTAATAAATCAATAATTACATTACATTATTCTGAAAATACCCATTCTGCATTGTGAGAACCTTCAGTAAATTATTTATTCTCTATTGTTATTGATACAGAAAAGATGTGTTGATTAATGAGTTATTTCAAACTAATTGGTGGCAACAATTTTAATAAATAATTAACCATGTGGTTGTGTTTGTCGGGCAAAATGCCAAGTATTTTTTGTTTTAGACAAAAGAACCTTAAAACAATGTGACTCATCTTAATATCTGGTCACTAAAGCCAGATTTCAGTCAAATCACACTGTAAAACTAAATGTTAACTCCTTCCAGTCAGAAACAGAAAGAGTTGAGCTGAGAAATGTAAATGCAAACCGCTCCCAGAAACATCTTATACAGCGTTGATACAAATGAATGATCAAAGTTAGGAGCTAAAAGCTTTGTCTTACCCCGTTACTGCATTTCTCGATCTCTGATGCATTTTCCAACAACTGCTGCATCTTTTAATGCAGCTGACCACCCGCCTACTGCACCATAAGTGCTGCTTATCCACCAATCACATCAAATGATCTCCAGAGCATAAGGGACCAGGACGCCACACCAGCTGTGGTCATCTGTAACTGTCAATCACCCCCCACCCACACTTCAATTTAAACACACACACACCCCCACACACACACACACACACACACACTGCAGATAGAGCTCTTCCCCCACGATGAAGTATTTATGAAAGTAAATGCTTCTACAGTTGCAAGTCAGTAAATCATGGTAAAGGTTGACTCTAAGAATACCACGTTTGAGATGCCAACATGGTTTTATTACTCTTTCAATCACATTATTTTTGAAATAAAATATATCCCCCAACTACAACTCTACTGGAAAAAGATATTTTGTTCATTTCAAAGTAATAATTCACATTTCATAAATATTAAGAATTACAAACCATGCTTTTGTGGCCGTAAAGAGTAATAGAATGACTCAGATAATCACATCATATCATATCAAAAGATATGGTTAGTGCAGTACTAGTTACTACAGCTCAAGATTTTACCAACAACATGAAATACCTCATAAAACACCAGCTGGTGAAATCTTGTCACAAAATACAATAACACAAAGCCACAGCCAGCAGCTTGCTGGTTACCTTAGCTTAGCATAACGACAGAGGGAAACAGTTAGCCTGGCTTGCCATTTTCTTTTAAGGATTATGACAAGATATATGTCTATTAGTGAGCTTTAAATATGCTGGCAGGTGGATTTTGTTCCGTCTATGGAAAGAGCCGGGCTGTTTCCGGTCTTTCTGCTAAACTAAGCTAACTGGATTCTGGCTGCAGCGTCATAATCAATGGACCGACATGAAAGTGAGCTCAATCTTCCTCTTGTCCACATATTTCCTTAAAGGTCAAACTTTTCCCCTAATATTTTTATTTTATTTTTCTATTGCAGTATTAATACATTCATCTCATTACAGATTTATAAAAGTATTTGAATCTCTGCATCCAAACATAACTTATATCCACGTGTTGACATACAAGAAAAATGCCAAAGGTTTCTCAGCCAGCTTCAGGATGTAGATGAATTAAGGATGTATTTGAATTAAAAACTATCTCCGCTCTCATTTCATGAACTCTCATATGTCTCTGTATCTACTGGTGTGCTCAAGAGGCGTGACAAATAAAAGATATGAAGATACAGTGCAATAAAGAAGGAATTGGAGGAAGAATGGTTGAACAATGATCAAACTAGTTTTCAAACTTCAAACACTACAGTTTCTAGCTGGCTGCATTACAGTCCATCAAGACCTCTTTAATGTTTTCTGTTATGAAAACCAGCTTTTACAATCCAACAGAATATTTACAGTGAGTTTACCAGAGATTAAACTGAACACATTACTGAACTCCTTCGTTTCTCACTCAGTCTGTTTGTAGAGTATCGGTTCTCTTTCATTATAAAGAAGACTAAGAGGCTACAGATTCGCCAGCGGCTGTGTGAGGCTGTCACTCACAGCTGTGCTTTGAGCTAAATGCTAACGCCAACATGCTAACATTCTCACAATGAAAATGTTAAAATGCTGATGTTAAGCAGGTTTAACGTTTATCATGTTCTCATCTGTGTTCACGTTTGCTAATGAACACTAAAAACAAAGAACAGCTGAGGACTATGGGATGGCATTAGATTTGCAGGTGTTTTGGTCGTAAGGCACGAGAGGCAAAGTCAGGGGACCAACAAAGTTACTACAATTCATCTCGAGGGTGACATTAATGTGTGTAGATGTCATGGCGACAATGGTTGTTGAGACATTTCACAGAAACAAAATCCATCCAATACGGGTTGAGATATTTAAGTCAAGTGACATCGCCACCTCTTGAGCTGTGATCCTCGTGTGGCTAAAAGATGTTCTGGGAATTGGGCGATACGAAGAATAAATATATTCTAGTGTTGAAGAGAGTTGGTGCCGACACAAAATATTGTGTAATGTGTATATAATGACTAAGTGGGTTATGGCAAATAAAAGATGAGCTAGAAAAGTTTGGTAAGTTCAGAAGCCCTAATGGGATGTCATTTTATTAAAATGGACACATTTTAAAAGCCAACCCCGCTATCACATTTGTTGTTGTAATCTTTTCTAATTCTGGAAAGTACAGTATAATGTGTGATTCTCCAGGTTGTGTGATTTACAGTATCGATCTGGAACATGTTTCAAAACATGTCAACACTAACCCGTGTCTGTATTGTGTCGGATTCATCGCAAGAAACAACCAATGTCTGACTGCCTCGACCCTCCTCACTGATTAAAGAAGACATCTGAGTCAAGATAACACAATCTTTGAGATATCACGACCAGTCTTTGTGTTCCCACAGACTGTAACCACCAGCCACTCTGTCGGATTCTATCACAGTGTCAGCAGACACTGTGTCCCCCCTTTTCCTCCTTGCAGGATTTTTTTTATTACCATTTGTTCCTTCTTTCTCTCGTCTCCCTGCTCAGCTGTCATTCTGTGGACAGAGGTCAATGGCTCTGAGCCAGGTGCCTGCTGGGACAGCTGCCACAGGATTTACACACAGACGACACTAAAGTGCAGATGTGGCCTTTTAGTGCCGGCTAAGTTACAAATGTTAGTGAACATGAAGCTTATTGAGTTAGAAACTAAATATCAATTAAACCACCGATTCATTCTTGAAATATTGTAGGTTCCTTTAATGATATTCTAAAATATATTGTTGGGCTTTTATCAGATGAAAAGAAAGAAGGTGGAGAGACAGAAGGAAAAGAAATGTGACGAAAGTCAATGACTGGATTTTAAACTTACACTCTTCGAACAGATTTTTCGATTCAATCATGCAAACGTTTCTATAGAAGTCTATAACTCATTTATATTTGAAATATAACATTTTCAAGCAGTACATTTTCATCCCTAAGGCCTCGAAACTATCCTTTCGTTACAGTCACTTCCAAACAAGACCTCTCTTTTCTCAAAGTACCCATCAAAACTGTTCTAAGAAGAAAACAATTGTGAATATGTGAATATTATGCTTGAACAGCAACAACTCACAATGCACTTAAATGCACAACAGGAAAGTTTCACACCTATTAGAAGTAGAGTTGAGTGCAGAAAACAAGAAAGGTGGCAGACTCTCCTCCTGTGTTTATCTGCTCAGGAGAGGGCTAAAAATACAGCTGGTGTGAAGCACAGAGACAAGGTAGAGAGATAGCAGATGCATTGTGGCATTAATGGTATGTCAGGGACACTTACACACACACACACTTACACACACACACACACACACACACACACACACACTTGTGGACTAAAGACCCTTATGTGTCCTTACCATTAAATAAACAAGATATTTGCAATTAATGAGTTCAGCCCAAGTGTCTAATCTCTCAGCTAATATTTAGTCACTGTCAAGTAATACAACTCCAAACTAAATTAGATGTAATATAAGACTGCCTATCTTTATTTTTGAAGCACTTTGTGATCTTGTTCCATAAAAGATGCTATAAATAAACATGACTTGCTCATTAACTGAAGGAAATAAAGGTCCCTTTGGTTTCTTCTGGGGAATTACAGTAAAAAAAACTATATATAGAACTTAAAGTACTAGTTGATTAACAGACCAGAAAAGGATAATATCCTTTTTCTCAATTCAAATTGTTTCAGTTATTTCTTAAGCAAAAATATTCATTTGTTTCAGCTTCTTAGATGTGAACATTTTCAAATGTCTTAAATTCTTTTTAAGACATTCTGTGATAGTAAAATTAATTATCTTTGTTTTCCCAACTTTTGGTGACAAGAAATAGTGATTCAATGTCTTATTTCCAAACTCTGAATCCATAGTCACCTTTTAAAGTCTCAACCAACGGGAAATTTGACGATGCAGGGTTGTGAAGACAAACATTTATGTGAAAGTAATTGAAGGAGAGTTTTACCTGAACTATGTTGGGGTAGCATGTAGTGGCCTGTGGGTAGATGGGGAGTCCATAAGGCTGGAGAATCACAGTGGGTGAGGAGAGCATGGCCCAAAAACCACGCACAAGGAGGCAGGGAAAGGTGGAAGATGGGAGGAAAAGGAGAAGTAGAGTGGGGGAAATGAAGTGTTATTATGCAGGAGAGCAGGCGGTCAGGCTGGGAAAAAATAAGAAAAAAAAACCAACAAGAGAAAACAAGATCCAAGAGGGAAAGAAGGTTAACACTCTATTTAACCTCAATGAGTCAAAAAAGAAAACACAAAGAAAGTCCACAAAACAACCGATGTCCTGTCCAGATTAGACAGGATACGGAGCAATGAAAGAGAAAGCAAGTGAGCCTGTGTGACCATCAGTTGATCATGCAGCCTGACAGACAGAAACACATGCCGAGGGTCCCATTTCAGTTATATAAATAGTCCCCCATGTCCTTCTCTCCGTGTTTACCACCTTACGACCCTCACTCTTAAACATGGTGTCATGCAAGATTTCACACCACATGTTACACACTTACAACAGCGTATTCAACAGTGTATGAGTAAACCTGAATATGCTATAAAGCAGTTCATTTGACTCCTAGTGTAACGTGTCCCTATAGTTACATGCTTCACCGGCCAAAAATATGTTAAAATGTGAATGTAAGCCTCTGAGACTTCCTGAATATTACTAATGACACACGTATCTGCAGGCGAGGACGCGAGCATGAGCACGCACACTTATTTGAAACTAAAGACAAGCCGTCAGAGTTCAGCTGTGTTTTCCTGTTTGACCAACAGAGTGCGATGAGTCCAACATGTCCACTTCCGTTCTGGCGCAGAGGTGCATTGTGGGATATGAAGCACGTGCTACCGCCCTATAAATTGAAGGGGAAATTCTTTAGCAGTCTCTTTACTCCGCTTCCCTGAGCGTCACAGGTAAAGACTGCGGCCTCGTGCCTCTTCACGGCACTAGCACAACATTTGGATCTGTCTGGTGTATAGACTTGCATAGGCACTAGCAAACTAAGGAAGCGTAGTTGTATTGGTACTTGTAGTTAATTAAAGCAGCGTATCATTTTGTAATCGCTTGTTGAAGTGGAGCGCTAGTTCAGCTAAGCTAACGAGTCAACGTGGTGCAGATGCGGCCTCGTCGTATGGCTGGTTTATAACTCGTATCTAATCTTATATTTATTGAAACCGGTCTACTGTAGCAGTGTTGTATTTTCCCCATACTAGTATCTCCCGCTCAACAAGCAAACATGTTTAGTTGCGGTATAATTACATTTGATTGATCTTATGACCCGTTTGGAACAGACCGCTACCTCCCTTCAGCATAATGCCATATATTCATTAATATCAGACCGCTGCCTCCCTTATTAAGCAGTATGCAATGTATTCTTTAATATCAACTTAAAGCTTGTAACATTACTTTTTACTCAACTTTAGATTGAATCTCACTAGCCATAGTGTGTCTAATTTAGGTCGAGGAGTTGCCTTTAGATTTTTAACCTAACCTAGGTTTTTTTTTAATCCATTGCAGGCACCGTAAAGCCGCCATGCCCGTTGCCAGGAGTTGGGTTTGTCGCAAGACATATGTCACCCCCCGTCGTCCCTTCGAGAAGTCCCGTCTCGACCAGGAGTTGAAACTCATTGGTAAGCCGTGATTGCATAAGCACCAGTTAACTTAAAATGACCACATGTGGTTTTATCCTAGACATCGCTCGATGTTGACTCTTTTTATTGTCTCTTCAAGGCGAGTATGGTCTGAGGAACAAGCGTGAGGTGTGGAGGGTCAAGTTCACCCTGGCAAAGATTCGCAAAGCTGCCAGAGAGCTGCTCACTCTTGATGAGAAGGATCCCAAGCGTCTGTTTGAAGGTATGCAAAAAATCAATTAAAACCCAGCTTTCAGTGTTGTATTGGTCTATGATTAAACAAATATATCTTCAGACTTTCTTATGGTGTCAAGAATTCCTCGTGAATGAGCCCAATAATGCCACTTTAATCAATTTGCCTCATGCACCTGTATGTTTGTTAAATCACTTGTGTGGTTTTACAGGTAATGCTTTGCTCAGGCGTCTGGTGAGGATTGGTGTACTGGACGAGGGTAAGATGAAGCTGGATTACATCCTGGGTCTGAAAGTTGAAGATTTCATGGAGAGGAGGCTGCAAACGCAGGTCTTCAAGCTTGGACTTGCTAAAAGCATCCACCATGCTCGTGTCCTTATCCGCCAGAGGCACATTCGGTGAGTTCCAAGGGAACAAGCGTCACATATCCAGGGGTCACAAGTCTTATGAAGGACTCATCAGACTCAATGCTTCCTCTTTCATCAGAGGCCCATCAACTTGTAACGCTCTCTGCTGAGAACAGTTAAAACTTTCTTCAAGGTCAATTCGGTATCAAAACCGTATACCTTGTCAGTAAACATTACCCAGAGCTAATCCTGCCACCAAGGGCTAGGACTGTGCTACGGTTGTGTTGTGGCTGTCAGGTAAGGCATGGAGGATTGCACTTCGCGCAATTTTAGTATTCCCTAAAACTTGTATGATTTACTTAAATACTGAAGACTCTTTTTAGCATTTTCTGTTTAAGGAATCAGCCCATCTACATTAATACAATTGTTCATAACATTTTAAAGTTTTTTTTCTTCTAAGTATCATTCTCTGTCTTTGCAGTGTGCGCAAGCAGGTGGTCAACATCCCCTCCTTCGTGGTTCGCCTGGACAGCCAGAAGCACATTGACTTCTCCCTGAGGTCTCCATACGGTGGTGGACGCCCAGGCCGCGTCAAGAGAAAGAACGCCAAGAAGGGCCAGGCTGGAGCTGGAGGTGCTGACGATGAAGAGGAGGACTAAGAAGGATGTCGTCCAGGAAGTGTTCTGATGCTACCTGTTCTGTCACATTTTCAATAAAAATATTTGGTCTTACCAGAAAATGACTTGTTGCATTTTTCTCTCAGAATAGTGGCTCTAATGAAGTCAATACTAGTGTGTGTGTGTGTATATAACTTAGTTCACTTTATTTGTGGACACGAGAAGTACAACCAATGTATTCTCTGATAAACCAGAGGTTATGCATAGCATTATTTTTATTGGACTGTGCGGTTAATCCCATGTACCGTATTAAAGGTTTATCATACTCCAATCTGAAGTCAATGGTCGCCCACCCCCCACCCATACAGTTTGAATGGTACCGTCCTACATGGCGTCATCGTTCTTCACACAGGAAGTAACTGTTAATGTTAAGAGTGCTAACGGTGTGAATGGGTGTTGTATGTCCGGCTGTGCCAGAGACCGGAGTTATTGAACCGCGGTGATTAACAAGTTGTAAGTAAAACTTTAACTGACGCTCGCTAATTCAACGGCTGGTCGCTGTGTTAACCACTAAAACACCAGTTTGAACCTTCAGTGTTTGCGCCTCTGCAGACTGGTTAGTGCTGGTAAACACGAGATCCACGTTACTGCTTTGACCTCCGCCTTTCAAACACAGTCCGTTTAGATTGTGTCACAATTTATAAAGCAGTGACTTTCCTTTGTCTCTGTGTGTTGCTGTTAGCTAACTTAACGTTGCTGTGTAAGCTCACCTGGAAGTAGCTTAAGGGCAGAGTGATGTGTGGTGCACACATTCTGGTCACCTCACAACATGTAACTGTCATGTAATCTGTTTGAACTCCTGACTGAACGCGATCAAAGATGCAGAGGTTTGCCCCATTTCTCTCCTGGGGTCGAATGAGCGAGATCTCCCCTGATCCAGGTCTCAAACTCGGTTACTTCCTATGTTCGCCTGTGGATGAGGTCCGTTGTGGTATTTCCGTGTTATGTAATACTGCAAACGTAATGTCCCTGGCACCCTAATGGACCCTTTCAACAAAAATAATAGTACAGTGTTCTACAACAAAGGTACACGGTGCTCTTGCACAAGTCACCGGATATGTTGTGAAATGCACCCTGAAGATGTTCTCAAACGAATATTTGAATTTATTACTATGTTGGCTGCAAACAGATATGTCCCCAAATATCATAATTGGGGGAAATTATAGGGCTATAAAGAAATAACATAGACTATGAGGCAACATTTCTTTATAATAAAACAAATACAAACATAGCGACACACCCTCACTTACTTTTGGATGAAGTATTCCCTCCACTTTGTCATAATATGTGATGAAGCTCTGACAACATCCTCAAAACCTACTGTAGAGTTGAATCAATATAACTGTGATGCAGTCTCAATGGAAATAGAAAAGATTAGCTTCACCAAGGTAGTAATTGTTGCAGGGTATTTGAATGGAGTGTGTTGTATTTCCTGCATACCTTTGGTCTGTGTGCTGTTCCCTCATAATTATGCATTGTCTATTCATGATGTGACATATGTATGTAGTTATTTATATAAGTTTAGGGCTGATCTGTGTTTCTGTGCCAGCAGAGCGATGTCTCCCGATGAGCTGGTGTACTTGGGAATCCTTGCTGCCTCCATCCCTGTTGGATTCCTCTTCCGTTACCTCAGTCAGTATTTTGGAACATAACATAATAATAATAATACTTTTATATTGGTCTTCTAAAGGGCAAACACTTAAGTTGAACAGTTGTTTCAGTGTTGCATTGTGGCACAGAAAATAAACTAGGATTTCAAATTTTTCACATACAGTATAGACAAAGATTAAGAACATTTTTTAAATACGGTTTGATTCTTTAACATTGTTGGAGATGCACAGCTATGGACAGATCAACATTATTATTATTTTCCCACCCCATGCAGCTCCTTGATAGAAGGTTTCCGGTGGCTTAATTGTTTATCTTTGCTTTCACTTCAGGTCCTCCTGTGAAGCAGGGGGCGTCTCTCCTTCTGGGCCTCTCTATCGCCATCGCTACTTGTCACATCCACACCCTTCATTCTCTTGTGACGGTGATTGGAATATGGATTATTATAAAGAGCAGCTGGCGGTAACGTATTTCACTGAAACACTTCACTGGAACACACACTGTTAGTACAAAAGTCAGGAAAGTTGGCCTGGAACATACAACATTTCTTTATGATTTTTCTACAGTATTAAATACGTCTCTAAAGTCTCTGAGATGTCAACAATATAGAAAAAGGCCCCATACAACTACTCAGAGCCCAATATATCTGGAAAGTGTTTTTGCCTTACTTACAGTCCAAAACCCAAAGACATTCAATTTCCCATTACACATGAGAAAGAAAAGCAGCAAATCCTCATATTGTGAAAAAATAATTGTAGGCATTTTAGCTTGTAACTGTACTTGTTTATCTTGTCTTTGCTTTTAGCTTCTCATATCTCCTTTTGTTTATTTTAAATGAATGAATATATAATTAATTTATGTCGGTAAAAGTGTTTGTGTCTTTCTTTCCATAAAATATCTTAATAATTGTATTCTTTTATGTGAAAACAAATGGATACATGAATTAGATAAATGACCATTTCTAATACTATTCGATTTCGCTTTGGTGTCACACAACAGGACTCAATGAGTGCAAAGAGGACAAGACTGTAGATAGTGTGCAGACAGAACATGTAACTCACTCATAACACCTGTCTCTGTCTCCTAGGCATGCCCCAGCATTGAGTCTCACCTGGACCTTTGTCTACCTCCTCTTCTTCCGTCTCGTCACTTGGTTCGGTCTCCCACCACCGACACCTTTTGCCAACGCCATCCAGCTCCTTCTCACTCTGAAGGTACAGAGCCATTGTCAGATCTATGGACGCAACCGTGTCTTTTCAGTTTGGGCATCTTTATTGATGTATTTGTCTGCTTTGAACTCAGATGGTGAGTCTCGCCAACGAGGTTTACAGCTTCCACATGGAGAAGAAAAAGGAAGTGAGCTCCTTTACCAAGTCTCCCGTCATTGGTGGTCTGTCGCAGGAGCCCTCCCTCTACGACATTCTGTCCTACAGCTACTGCTATGCCGGTATAATGACCGGTAAGTCTGCGGAAACGTCTGACGCTTCTTAGGATCTTCTCTGAATAATGTTGGTGGGAGGAAGTTGTGTCAATTCTGATTTTATAAGTGAACTTTTAGAAATTAAACATTATGTTTGTGTGCAAGCTGTGTTGTTGTCATTGTTAATTTGTATTTGCATGCATTTTAACTGTTGTCTCTCTTTGTCTCACTCTTGCTACTTGTCCAATATTGTGAGTCCATATTGTTTTCCATATTATTTAGAATTACTTCTGGTTTTTCATACACCTACTCTCTTTTGGTTTTCTTCCTTTACACCACCAACCTCTCTTCCTTTGAACCACACCGTCCTCCACCGTTTCCCTGTCTTGCATTATCCCTGTTGTTCATTTTTCTCTGTCACTGTCTTCTCAACGCTGCCTTTATTCCATAATCTCCTCCCTCCATCTCCCTAAAGGTCCGTTCTTTCGCTTCCAAACGTACGCTGACTGGCTGATGCAGCCGAGCCCGCAGGCTCTGCCCGGCTGGGCGCCGTGCCTGCAGCGCCTGAAGCTGGTTCCCGTGTACGCCGCTTTGTTCCTGGCTGTCAACTATGTCTTCCCACTGGCCTACGTTCGCACAGAGGAGTTTCTGGACCAACACTTTTTCTTTAGGTATTGTTCACCTTTTATTAATACTAACAATGTCAGTAATGGGAGTTCCAGATTTATTATATATAATAATCATCATAATTTCATGAATATGTATCAATAATGTGAGCAACTGCATACAATACAATAATGTAAATGCTATAAGAAGAATACAATGAATCAAAGCAACTAATATAAAGAAATATTTTTATCCAGCTAAACAACAAGAATAACACATACATGCTTATTTTATGTAATGGAAAACATTTAAATGTGGTGAAAACATATCATAATATAATGTAGAAATATTTCAGAATATTTCCTAAATTGTCCTAGTTGCCAGTTAACTTAAACGTCAGTGTAATGATTGTACAATATGTTTCTACTCATTTCTTTTCAGGAGTGTGGCTGCTGTTGGTCAGAGGAAGGCAAATGAAATGAGACAAATGAATGAAAACAAAGCACAGAATACGATTCACAGTGAGCTAAATACAACGTGGTTTAGGATAGTCGTGGAGGGCCCAGTAGTCATTTAGGGTTGAATGTCGTAGTAAAATCCCTACAGATGTTTGGTCCGGTAGAGATGAATAATGCACTTTTCTCTCTGTCACCAGGGTGTTCTACATGGTGGCGGTGTTCTTCGTGTTTAGGATGCGTTTCTATGCAGCGTGGTGTGGAGCGGAGGCTGGTTGTATCAGTGCAGGTCTGGGCTGCTATCCCGAGAACGCACTGTCCAAACCTGGAGGAGGACCCACAGTCAACTACAGGTACACAATCACAGGACTAACAAGTATATTGATGCATGGGCACATCAATATTTGTGTATTTTGTGAAATGTGATAATATTCCTCTCAGTGTGTATTAAGTTCATATTTTATGCCAATGTTTGTTTGTTTTTCCCCTCGTGGCCAGTTCTGATCCCACCAGTGAAGAGAAATATGACTTCAAAACCATCCAGAACATCGACTGCTACAACACAGACTTCTGTGTGAAGGTCCGCCATGGCATGCGTTACTGGAACATGACGGTGCAGTGGTGGCTGCATCACTACATCTACCCGAATGCCCCCTTCAAAGCCTACGCTCTCAGGTCAGGCTTTATGTGTGCAGCAGTTTCTGCTTGTTTCACAGGGATCCCAAAATACCCAAACTCATCCATAAATCCCTGTTTGGTGCGTTTGGACATTCACATAATGGACCTGTGCAGTGAGATGCTATTTAAATATGTTAGATGTGAGGTTATAGCAAGCATCTCCAGATGTTGTAGTGATGCTTCTCTCTTGTTTATGATCAGCTTTGATCTTTAAATGTGAAGCTCCCTCTCCGACACAAATATGACATAGTTCTTCTGTCAAATCCCTACTTAATGTGCAATCTTTAAAAAAGGGTCACGATTATATACATTGATTGTTTTAGTAAAGTATTAATCCTTTCTTATTTACATACTTATATAAACAGCTGTTTCTCAAACATGAATCAAATAAGAGTACATTTTGTATTTTTCGTGGCTGCTGTAATAGATTTAGTTCACCAGTGAGTATTTAAGGCAACAGGATGACGTAAGTTGGAGCATTTCATAAACTACAGGCTATTGTATATAGGAACAGAGGAACAAGTCACCCAGTGTGACTTATTTGTGTCTTTAGAATATTTTTTACTCATTTATCATTCTTGGTGTAGGTCTCCTCGTGGTATTTGTTGACAATAATTAAAATACAGAATATCGCCAGATGTATCCCTTAAATTTAATTTTATCAGATACAATTTAAACAAAGACAAAAGCGCCTTTAGACAAAACGCCTCCCGGTGGCGTGTCCGCATGACTTTAACATCTCTCCTGTTTGTCTCTCAGGGCTGGCTGGACCATGTTCATCAGCGCCTACTGGCATGGACTACATGCCGGTTACTACCTCTCCTTCCTCACCATCCCCCTGTGCATGGCAGCCGAGTCTGCCATGGAGGCCTCTGTCCGAGCTAAACTGGGTCCTTTTGGTCAGAACATCTTCGACTGGGTTCACTGGTTCTTGAAGATGAGGGCCTACGACTACATGTGCATGGGCTTCGTGCTGCTGAAGGCCTCTGACACCATCGACTACTGGATGTCCATCTACTTTGTCATGCACATCATCGCCGTTTGCTGTATCATAGTTGGCTGGGCTCTAAAGTCAGGGAAACGGGAAGGAAGGAGAGGGGACAAGGAGGAGAGAAGAGAGGGAGAGAAGATAGAGAACTTGAAAACTGGGGAAAAGACTGACTGAAAAGAGGAACAGAAAAGAACTGTGGGTACTTTTTTGGGTTACTTCAAGACGAGAATTTATAAACATGAATCGCACCAACTCTCATCTTCCTAGAAAACGTCACACAGGTCCAATAAGATTCATTGTGGGAAGATGGGAAAGTTATTAAAAATGTGAGATAAATCAGACAACGGTGCAACAAGAAAAATCTGGTAAAAGACATGTATGTACATGGACATAAAAGTACTGGGAATACTGGGAGAGGAATGTTTGAGCTCAATGAATGTCACTTTTATAGTGTGAGAGATAACAGTTAAACAGCATCTGCCTGTACAGCGCGTGTGCTTTTATTTCGCAATACCTTCCCCAGTTTGAAGTGATAACTGAACTTTATTACCCCTCAAATTTAGGTTGTTGAAATATCAAGATGCTATTTTAAAAACGGGCAGTACGGGTTGTAAAAACAATAATAAACCAAATCCTCGTAATGGTCTTAAAAATTAAATGTGATTCAATTGAGTTTCCAACCAAACATTCCAGCAGCGCTCAGTATTATGTTACAGTACATTTACACTGGAGTACAGAACGGAGGGATTTAGATGGAAAAGGACATCATGATGGTGTCATTGTCAGGAATCAGACGTAATTTTATTTTTTTATTTTTTTCAAATTTCCTAATTTTACGATAAAAAAGATTTCTGCTGCCCTTTGGCATCTTACATTTGTTTTTGTAAACAGTCTGAGTGGAATTATGTTTTTGTGATGGTTAAGTGCCGAGAAAGTACAATGGGAAACTTACAGTGGGAAACTTGCTGGGCGCCGGTCCAGAGTACATTTGCATTGTCTTATTACATAAGGAGGTTTGTGTTGTAGATTTGGTTTCCAGCATTATAATGTTCCTCATTTTGTTTGCTAAACATTTCCGTGCTTTGTTTCACTCCCTTGATCCAGTGAATCCAAAATGTTTGTTTCTGAGGAACATCTGCACTGACAGCTCGGTGGCGCCGTTGTGTACGAGTGTGCCGTGTGTAAGATAGCAACAGTCCTCCCACTGCCAACATGTCTGTGCTGCCATCATGGACCATTCAGGGTTGGGACCAAACATTTGATACAACACGTCGCAGGTTTTCACAGAACTATAAACTGCCAATGAAATTCATAAATAACAGCACAGCTGACAGCACAGCAAACTGGTTGTAGTCATTGGAGCTCTGTTGCTTATTTTCTGTGATTAACTGAACGGTTGGGAAACGCGCTCAGTGCTCTTTCACTCACTCCTGTCTAACAACTCCACTGTGTGTGTATTTTAAATGAGCATTGCACAATTAAAAGTCTTATTCCCCCCCCCCTCCATGTGACACCTCAAACTGAGATCATTTGAATAACAAACACGTTTAGTTTCACGCCTTCACCCTGACCAACTCAACCTTATATAAATGAGTCCCTTTGTTGTCATAATTGCACGGTTATTATTGTGTATTTATTTTCCAGACTGTAACACTCAGTGTTACTTGTGGAATACATATCAGCATTTCCTCATCAATGTTACTGTCTTGCCTATTCTCTCTCTAAAATACACTTTATATGAATGTCCGTGAATGTGTTGTTTATTATATGGAGTTCATAATTACCTTGTGTAAATAAGCAAGAGAATGCTTGTAGAAAAAGGCTTTTCTACATCACATTGTTTCAGTTGTCAGACTGGGAATCATTAACTCTCCGGCATGAGTGAACAGAAAACACACCTGCTTAGTTACCTCACAACAGGGTGTCAGTGCTTCTCTTGAGCTTCTTTAGGCGAAGAGAAACAGCACCCCTTTGTTAAATCAAACATGTTGTAGATTTCATATCAACTCGTAACATTTAAATTATACAATGCATTTGTTCCCATAACTGCCCACGATTTAAATTCACCAAAATAATTTCTGAAGTTCACTTCACCTCCACAATAACAAATAAATTTGAAGTGCAACCTGTTTTCTTGCTCTATGCAAATTGTAAATGAACGGCAACCTTCTCCATGGAAATAATGGGTTAAACCATACAAGGAAGTGCCTGTGGTCATTCAAAGGGGGTAAAGTCCGTGAGAGAAAACAACTGGGAAGGTGTTCCTGGATAGGCAGCATTTCCTCATGACGAGCTGCTTCACCATTTGTTTAGTTCTGGACGTGTTGCTGGTAAAGTATTAGAAGTAGTTACACAGGAAAGTCTTGAGAACTCGTCGTGTTAAGCTGCATTAAAGAAATGTACAGTGAGCCACAGAGACCAGGCTCCAGACAGGTGGATGACTACATTGAAGGTGTGTCTTTTCTTACCTCTCATCACACATTTGTTGATTTTAAACACATAAGACAACATCTCAACTGTCTAAATATCTACATTTCCTCTCTGCTCATATGGCATCATCTTCTCGTCTGACTGAATTGTGTTGACTCATATTACTTTGATCGTTTTCCTGGCTCAACCACTCACAGAGAATGGTTACCCGAGTGACCAGCAGTCCCTGAGGTTACGACGGGTTTCATCTCGAGTGTCCAATCAAAACTATCCTCAGCACGACCGGAGCTCGACCCCTGCAGAGGAGAATGACTCGGGAAGCAGTGGACCTCCTCGGGACCTGAAGGCCATCCCGCTGCCCATGGCACTGAAGAGAGCTGTGAGGTATGTCTACTTTACAAACGTGTTGGTTCTCGTCCCCCTCCAAACATGGTTTATAATATAAACCACTATACTTTGAAATATAATTGAAAGTGAATATAATCACATTTTTTAATTAACAACACATCAAAAGATAAATTGAATGCAATGTTTCAATGCAAAATGGGTCGATTGTCGATATGAAGCTTGATTGTTTTGGTTTACTACTTTAATGGTTCACTCTCTGCTACAGCTCTTTAAAAGTTAGCACCACACAGCAAGCAGAATCAGTTAGTGGCGCATTCAGCCGCTAAAGACTCAGATATATATTTAAGTTGGCTAGAGCTAGGGTGACTATTGAAAGGATACATTAATGATGTTTCATTGTAACAGCTGGATGTGTAAAAAACATCTGTTTTGCACCAAGTGCCCCTTTATATGTCAGTTCAGATGCCCCCAGGTGGCCAGAAATCTGTTATTGCAGGTTCAAATCCTATGTTCCGTGCGAGAGGCTTTACGTTTCCACATTCAAGTTGCATATCGGACCACAATTAGCTGCCAATACTAGCTGTGATGTCACAAAATGTTGCTCACAAATACACGTCAGATTTCAGGTGAGCACAGACCACCTTACCTCCTTCAAACCCTTCGCACATGCGTTATTAAGTGAAGAAACACTAAGCAACACACATTCTTTAGTGGAGGGAAACTTTAATAATTAAAGTGGTACGCAGCTTAAAACAGGGACTACTAATGTGAGAAAAGGTCACACTTAATTCATTCGAAATGTACCAATTGAACATTATCACTAGTTTCCCTATAATGTAATATATCGTTAAGTGTTTTCAGAGTACGGAGCCATAATATAAAGTGTTACCAATCATCCAATCACACAGTATCCACTCCAGAGTCATGTGTCAAGTGTAACTTGTCTATTACAGGCAGGTGCAGCAGATGCAGGTGCCTGTGGTTTCCAGCAGGCAGTCCTGGAGACGGAAAAAGAACAAATCTCTGCAGAAACTAAACGAAAACGCCAGAGGATTGCTCCACTTTTTCACACTGTGGAGAAAGACTTTGCAACAGATTGGAGGTACATCTTTCATGGTTAATGTCAGGACTCCAGATTGCTACATACATAATATTGTCAAGAAAGTGTTTATTAAATGTACTTAATTCTTTACGTTGTTAATGAAATCTTTGGCCCTCTCCCGCCCCCCCCCCCAGGAAACTTTGGCGGTGGCGTCCAGTCTTACTTCCTGTTCCTGCGATTCTTGGTGGTGCTCAATTTTGTTTCCTTTTTACTGATTGCTGGATTTGTCCTCATCCCCAGCATTGTCGTCAGATCTGTTGGGACCAGCGTTGTTAACAGCACTGGTAATGTCTTGTTCAAGCTGCAGTTTGTTAGCTCACAGCATTTCATTTCACGTTAACATGGCACTTTGTTTTCATGGTTCTTCATTTCTTATTATTTCCTGCATTCTGACGTTCCCCTGTCAGGGGCTTCGAGGCATTACTGCAGTAGCAGTCATGGTATTCCCCTTGGAAATAACGGGAAGTGACCGGTGCATGAGCAGAATATATAGTCCCAAAATGATATATAAATTAAAATGTAATTACCTGAGGTACATCTATAAGTTTGTGTAAAATATAGAAGATATAATGTTAACATATTTGATCATGCACTGCCAAGAACTTGAGCTTCTTTCTTACCGACTTCTCAAAGCTTAAACTAGTTTTTATCATTTTTGCCCTGAGTCATTTTCCCATGAGGATGTGTCACAGTTTCTCTTTTTATTAGACAAAACCCTTCGATATTTTTTAAAGCTGTTTTATGTGCGTTATCTAGATTACAGTTTAGGGATTAAGACCCTCTGCCTCGAGTGAGCTGCAGGCCAATATTTATTCACCACTGCAGCTTTCTCTCTCCTTCTCTTCTTCTCTTTCTGTTACTGTTAGATGACCTATACGTTCAGAAGGTTTCAGGGAAACCTATGCTGTAAGTTGTGATAGTGTATGTAGAAATAATGAAGCTTTCCCTTTGCTATGTTTTCCAGGTGCAGATGAATGCACGGTTTATGACCCCAATCCTCAAGGCTTGGTCGTGTTTTATAATTACTTCCTGGACTTACTTTTGGGAACGGTGAGAAACTGCATCATCGCACTGACCTTCAAATATAAGAGATGTGCAGAATGTATACAGAGACAGATATTAGTGTCTTTCATTATTGGACATTGTGATTCTTTAAACATTCAATACTTATGGTTGTAGCCTACTGTTTAATCATTTCTAGACATACTTCTTACTTACACACTGAGGTCTTATTAGTTGCCAAGAGTTAGATGAGAAGATTGTTAGGATTTTCATGACTACATGTATGAAATATTAAGCAACAGCCAGCCGTCTGTTAGCTTAGCATAGCATAAAAACTGAAAACAGGGGGAAACGGCTAGCCTGGCCCCTCCTGATCCAACAACTGGCACCTCCAGACTAAATAAGTCTTTATTTATTATTTATTTTTTCCAAGAGCAGAGATGGCCCTGACCCTTTTGGTAACCAACGCAAGAAGAAAGCTGGTGCTCTTGGCATCGCAACCAATTCCACCACCAATCATTGTCTTAACACACTCACACAGAAACTGCATCGCTTTATGTCTTTTGAGATTTCGCTATTCAGACCTAAAAGAAAAAGTGCATTTCTTCACCAGCTTTCCAACCTCACCGTGACACCAGAACTTCAGGAAATCATCGGTCCTGTCCAAGAATTAGTTCCACACAAAACCCTTGCAAAACTACAATGTGTGATTTATGCTTTTGTAAGCATTAAATACACACAATATAAATGTTAATAAGTGAGCTTTAGAGCTGCTGCTAGGTGGATTTCGACCCTAGCTGTTTACCCCTGTTGCCATTCTTTATGCTGCTAAGCTCACCACTTCTCCAGCACCATATTTACCAGACAAACAACACACACAATTTTCAACGAAACTGAAAGTAACATATCCCCTCAAATAAAGTGGAAATGACCTCAGTGATCAATAGTTCCACATGCTCCTCCTATATTCTCTCCTGATAAAAGTGAATTCAAACCACATCCCATGACATGCGCTGTGACTTTCCTCTCCTCTTTGTTCAGGGTTTCATGGAGTATTCATACATGTTTTACGGCTACTACAACAACACAATGGTGGAGGACAGCGACTTCTCCTACAACATCCCCCTGGCCTACCTCTTCACTGCCGTCTTCTACTTTTTCTTTTGTCTCATTTGTATCATTGCACGGTCCGTCCCAGAACAAACAGTTTCAATATTAAGAGTCAAGATGCAGCCTGTGTGTGTGTGTGTGTGTTTCTATGTGTATATTGTATTTGTGTGTGTGCGTGT
The DNA here is from genome assembly GCF_009769545.1 of Cyclopterus lumpus. Classification (NCBI taxonomy): domain Eukaryota; kingdom Metazoa; phylum Chordata; class Actinopteri; order Perciformes; family Cyclopteridae; genus Cyclopterus; species Cyclopterus lumpus. The sequence continues at coordinate 11,540,529 of NC_046981.1, read as the reverse complement.
GTGTGTGTGTGTGTCAGTGTTCAGTGGGCTGAAATAAACAGAATGACATTTAAAAGCCTGCATCGAGAGTTCAGTCACCTTGACCTGCATCTGTATCCTCTTTCCTGTCTGGCTCTTAATGTGCAGCATGGGGACTGCAGCTCGGGTTGCCGTGGCAACGGGAGGCAGCTCTGTGGGCAACTACAGCATTATAGTGTTCACCGGCTGGGACTACGGTTGCCAGGGAGGCCGAGCTACCAAACTGAAGCAGAAGAACGTTCACTACCAGCTGCAGGTCAGAAGGGATCTGTCCCACTTAGCAGGATGAGAGGAAGCCAGGAAAAAGAGTTGTTCTCTCTGCAGCACAACACAGCTTTGCGTAATCATGTCCTGATGCTTTCAGATGACTCCTCGTCTCTTTTCTCTTTCTCGGTCAGGTGGATCTGGAGGAGGAGATAATAAAGAAAAAGGCAGCCGCTCTAACTTTGTGTCAAAAAATAGTTTTATACTCTCTACGCGTTTTTATGTTTTTCGTTTCATTCGGGCTCATCGTAGCAGCCTTCTACGGCATCTTCATGGCCACCAACTTCAGCCAGGTAAATTGTGGAAAAGGTGTGTGGTGATGTTCATTTGGTTTCGGGTCTGAAAGTCTTCAGTGACCTTTTGTTTCCCATCCCTGACACACAGGAAATGAGTGGTGAGGAAGGGATCTTGGGTCTGTTATTAGAGTATCTGCCTTCCATTGCCATCACCATTGGAAACTTCGTGGTGCCGCTGCTGTGTGACCAGTTCACCCTGATTGAGCGATACACCCCCAGCACCACTGTCATAGTGACACTATTAAGGTTAAGGGGTTTCTGTGAGAGAGTTATTATGTTAGAGCATTTGCATTTAGTAATTTGTGTTTGTAAGGGTTTCAGGGTTTCTTTTAACTACTTTATATACAGTTTAATCCGGGGATATATAGGGGTGGGGCTTCTCCAGAGGGTAACAGGGTTCATTTGAAAGGTCATGACCTTTCAAATAAATCCTGTGATGGAAGAACAACAAAAATGAAAACAATTAATTTTTGTAATGTATTATTTTCCCTCTTCGGGGCTTCAAACAATTATTTAAATCAACGCATCTGAAAGTTTTAGAGGTAAAATACCCCATTAACCTGTGACAAGGGGCAACACGTTTTGTAATCTACTTTGGGAGTTTATCTTTTAAAATATAAAGTAATGTGTAAATAATACACTATTCCATTCTGAAATGTGGTGCAGTGGTGTAGAAGTGTGCTCCATGTTCTTTAAACACTGCTTTACAACCTGGCATTATACTGTATAACATAACCTCAAAGTCAATAATCTCTCTTTTGAGTTTAACCTCTAAACCAAAAGCAAATGACTAGTTCAGTACCACAGTTGGTTTGAGAATGATTCTTCTGGTCTGTTCCACGCGTAGGGCAGTGTTCCTTCGTCTCGTGGGTCTGGGTGTCCTTCTCTTCACCCTGTGGCATCAGATCACCTGCGAGGGGGACACCGAGAGTGAAGGGTGTAAACTGTGCCAATACAACTACGAAGTCTACCCGGTAATTATACTTCTTGAGTACATGCAATATATTTTAAAATATGCGTCCTCTTTACAAACAGTCTCCTCTCTGCTCGACAACAGTTTAAGAACAAAATAGAGAGGGATTGAGATAAATACATAACAATTATGCAATTATGAGAGGGCAGAATGTTGTTTTTTCTAATCTAACTTCTCTGTTATGGCTATGTCTACATAAGTAAAGCATTCTGTTGACAGAGCATGCTCCACGTGGATCAACCGAGGACATAAGTGCAAGAATGAGAAACAAACAGATTGTTTTGATAAACGCCCGTGAGTCACCAGAATAAACAGAGAATAGGATATGACATCTGCTTGAAGTCTGTTTTGAACTGACAAAGAGAAAAGCTGCCAACTGTGTACTCAATAATGTATGACATATCACAGCTTATATGTACAATTGTATAATAAAGAAATATGATGCCTACATTGAGCAACACAGTCCTTAGTTAAGAATGTGGGTGAAACACCAAAGAAAGGTAATGTAACATTTAAATATTGTCAGACAGATTCAACCTTCCATGTTTGTGTCACTGTGTAGTGCTGGGAAACGCGTGTGGGGCAGGAGATGTACAAGCTCACCCTGTTTGACCTCCTCATCAACATCGGCGTGCTCGTGCTGGTGGAGTTTCCACGCAGGTACAAATCACTGTGTGATTTTGTCTCTATTAATAAAATGAAGTTTTGCAAATGAATACAGTACATGTGTGTGTGTCAGGATGGTGGTGGACAACTGGTCCAATAAGCTGGCTCAGTGGGTGGGTCGACAGGAGTTTGTAGTTTCCGCCAACGTGCTTGGACTGGTTTATGGTCAGACTATCGTCTGGACTGGAGCTCTTTTTTGCCCTCTGCTGCCGCTCATCAACACCATCAAGTTTGTCCTCCTCTTCTACATCAAGAAGGTGAAGATGTTGCTTTCACAAAGCCGCCATTTCACACAATGCCAGTTTGTTGGTCGAGTAAGGAGAAAGTTACTCACCATCACTCTGCTTTGACTCTGTTCCCGACCCCATTGACCCTTCCCTCCTCAGATCACACTCTTCTCTAATTGTCGGCCAGCACTGAAGACGTTTCGCTCCACCACCTCCACCTTCTTTTTCCTGGTGGTACTCCTGTTTGGCTGGGGCTTGGCCACAGTTGTCATGGTTTACAGTCTTGCTCAGTGAGTGCTGATTTCTGCCTCCTCCCCTGTAACAATCATAAGTGCTTTTTTAGTTTAGTGCTTGCAGTGACAACTAATTATTTTTAAATAGCAGTGAAAGTGGAGATTGAGGTTTTTACCCTGCAGGTCAAATAATTGTCAGAGGACTGGCAGGTTTAGGTTTGGATAGTAACATTGTCAATGTTACATTGAAGACCAGTGTGTCCTTCTTTCCACCCAGGATCCGTCCTTCTATGGGTTGTGGCCCTTTCCGTTTCTTCCCCAACATGTGGTCGATTGTTCCAACATCTTTCTACAGCCTCTCTAAAATTACACAGGACTTTCTCTTCTTCATCGGTTCCCAGTCATTCTCCATCCCCCTGTTTGCGTTATCTTGGTAAGTGAACTTGTGCTTTCTGTAAGATTGTTATTCTTGCATATACAGTACTGCACTTTAAGCCAAATATAGAAGGCAGCCTCAATGTCACCTGTATAGCATGTGGTATTTAACTGTTTATATGAGGTATAACCCCGGCTCCATTCTCCTTGGCAGTGTGGGGATGTGCTATTTCGTAGCCTTGGCATCTGTTTATGGGAAAACCGTTGCCCTGCTAAGAGCTCAGCTTAAACTGGTAAGCTGTTGGCATTTACCTGAATGGTGTATTTTAATAGCAAAGACTTAGACAAGACATAGTATTGAATATTGAAAATATGTAGGTAGGCCTATATTATTTCCTAAGACTTACAGGCATTTAGTTTACTAATACAATAATGTATGTTTGGTTTTCAGGAGGGCCGCGACAAGCAGTTCTTGGTGAAGCAGATTGAGAATCTGAGTCGACATCAGATACTAAAACATACTGCAGGAGCACATGAGTGATAGCACAAGGACCATATTTCTGTTTTACGACCTTCTAAACATTATACAATTTGATGAGGCTGTATGCACCCTATATGTATAAAGTCAGTGTCATATAATGCTGGATGGGGTTTAGAAGATTATCCTGCAACAATATATATATATATATATATATATATATATATATATATTAAAGCTGAGGTTCTTGACAGAGCAGACAATAATCAGTTTTCTAGGAACATGTGAACTTGTGAATTATTAACCTATAAATGATCAATTATCAAATTACATAAAGCCAGGTATACATTATGCACATGGTATTCTTTGTTATAAATGGAGTGTTTCCCCATTTGCTGTATTTTCTTTTCCATAATAAAATGAGGACTTATAGCCACCTCTAGAGTCAGAATTGTGGTGGTGCGAAAAAGTGTAATATTTACTTCCGGTTTGTGACTACTAGTTCCTGTGGGCTCCTGCAGCCGTGAGCAAGAGCAGCTCTGACCCCATCAACTTAGTGGTGGTACATTAGTCCTTTTTGTTCATGGTAATGTGTTGAAAAGACGAGTTTATTGTGAGGCAGCGAGTTAAATGTCTCTCCTCGCAGCTGTGTCATTAACGTGTTGAGTTAACTAAGTTGGGAAGAAGCAAACCTCGGATGATGTTAGCTTAGCTAGCGTCAATTGTCAAAAGGTAACGCCGAGTCAACAGCAGCTCCAACACGGGTGGCATCGCTCTTTTTACCGACTTCACAGTCAGCCCTTCACATTTCCCCACTTCCTCTTTCTCCGAGCGTGACGGTTTCATTACCGAAGTCCGTGTTTGTCTCCGTGTGTGTTCACACGGAAGTGGGAGCTAGCCCGGCTGCTCGCGTGCAGCATCAACAGTCCCCAAGTTAAAAATGAACATCCTTCCGAAGAAGAGCTGGCATGTCCGCAACAAAGACAACGTCGCTCGCGTGCGGAAGGACGAGGCCCAGGCTGCCGAGGAGGAGCGCGAGGCGCAGCGTCGCGTGGAGCGCGCGGAGCAAGAGGTGGGTGACCCCCGTGAGGACGACGCTCCAGGGCCCGATGAGAGGGATGAGCAGTTATGTGCTGTGCAGACCTAAAGTCTACTACACAAACCCTTTAGTCTCATTATCATCAAACACATGTTCACTCAAGTACATTTATCAAAAAGATATCGTCAATAGGGCTCCAACTCATTAAAAACAGTACAACTAACCGTTTCTTATTTCCTTACACTTGTTACAAACATTTCTCAACATGGTAGTTTTTGTGAGTTGTAAGAAGCACAGGCTAACGTGTTTAACAGTTATAGTTGTGCTTGTAGACTCAGACCTTTGGTCCTGGTTGTGTACCTTTTGGAACTTCATACATAATGTTATATCTGTTTCTGTTCTTATATCCCAACAGTGGTCATATTTATGAAGGACTATAAAGTTGTTCTTTGGAAATCTGGTGGAGTGTGCTTGTAGTTGTAGTAAGCTTGTAGTTATTCTTCATGTCATATTTAGTATCTTCAATGGTATCATGATATTATAACTAATACTATATAACTATAGACTTACTTTTGTGCTGTAGTATTTGTATAGTGTAGTTGTAAAATACCACTAAGGATGCATGGCTTCATGGTTGAAGCTTTACTTGCAGTAAATCAATAACAGCCTGTGGAACAGCTATATGAGGCATTATGAAGAAGCCTTTATTTGTCTTTTATATATTTAGTTTGTAATAACGACTCTTCCTTCCCACAGGCTCGTACAGAGTATCTGAGAAGAAAATCCAGAGCTGCTCTCCCTTCAGCAGGAGAAAAGAGGGAAGATGATGAAGATGAACAACGGAGTGGAGGAAGTGGAGTTCTGGAGCATCTTAATCTTTTTCCCCTCCAAGATTCCTCAGAGAAGAAGGGGAATGAGGAGTATCTCAAAGAAAAGAAAGATGAAACGGTGATGGTTCTACTTCTTCTGTCACTCTCACGCAGTAGTTATGTATCAAAGTGACGTAAATGAATAAACCTTGAAAGGTTACACTGAATTCTGCACCTTTTCTTATATCAAGATCCACTTACTTGGGTTTTCCAGAGCTTTCAGCCGCATCTTGTTCATCGACAGACTGAGTTGGCTCCCCACTCATGGAGACTTGTTTATCACTTGACCTACAGTGAGTGGATTTAGGGGTTACAGTCTAGGGATGACAATTGATCCAAAACCATTGATCTCACCGATCAACTCCATCTGAGTCTACGAGATGTGACTGAAGCTCCAGAAAAAAAAACAAGTGGACATTGTAATAAATATTCGGCAAACTGTTATAATCAAGGTCAAGAATTCACCCTTTGGCTCAACTAACATTTGATTGTCATTGTTATCCTAATTTAAGTTCTCGCGTATCATCCATCAGTGTTGTAGTGATCATTATAAATGATAACAGCATTGAAGGCCTTTTTAATGTCTTCACACAAAGGTCTTTTATGAACTAACTTGAGCAGGCAACCGTCGTCAAGCACAAACCGATCTTGTGTTGGGTTTGCCTGTAAAATGGGTATTATTGTACCACGGGGAGTGAGCTTGTGATCGCAACATTTTGAGTAAACAGAGTGCCTGTTGTGGCTCGTTTATTCATTGAGTTGTTTACACAGCAGCTACACTTGTGTCCGTACTACCGTAATCATCATTCATGTGAAGATGCTGGCATTTTGAATTGGACGTTTAAAATCACTGAAAGCAGTCTGTTTCTAGTTGTGGACAAAACACTATACGGACCATATATATTCTGGATGCGGCTCAGCCACATTAAGCATACAAGCAGTGTAAACAGATGGAGTGAGAGTGGGGGAAACTAATACAACCACGAGAGGCACAGAGCTGTGATTTCAGGGCAAAGTGTAAAACACAAGGATGTGATCCAGTTTTATCATCAAATCTCAAGAGATTAGCCAAAAGAAGAGTGAATACTTGTACTATTATTGACAGTCTCTGCGTCGGCATCTTTTGGCTCTGCTGTCACCACACAACACATTTTAATTACTGTTGTCTTTCCTCATGTTTTTTTCCAGGAGAAGCAGGAACGAGCTATCGGCTTGCTGGTGTCTCTCGGACCCCAACCAGGGTCTGAAGTCACTCCGTGGTACATGAAAACCGGCAAGGAAATAGAAGAGAGTAAAGAAAAAGAGGAGAAAAAAGAAAAAGAAAAGAAGAAGGGAATAAGTGAAGAGGAAAAAGAGAAGCGAGATCGCAGATTGAAGGATAGTTTAGACCCATTGAAAGAAATGAGGAAAGCACTGGCGGTAAAGGACAGAAAATACCGTAATGGCAAGAAAATGGAAAAAAGAGACAAATGGGTGAAGAGGAGCAGTGGAGAGAGGTAAGAAAGTCACTTTCTCTTGTTGCCTTTGATTGTTATAATAATTGAAGTGTAAATATTGAAGTATCTGATATGAGATCATTTACTAGATACTTCAACATTTTGGGAAATATAACGATTCACTTTGTTTTTTAGAGTTAGCTATGAAAATTATACCAGTCTTTGGAAAACAAAATCATTATGGAGATGGAGGAATAACCAAATGTTCTTTTCTTTTTTAGCTCCATAGAAAGGTTACGTGCTGAGCGCTTGGAGAGGGAGGCTGAAGAAAGGAGGAGGACCAAGGCCCTGCTCGACCAGAGGAACGGCAAAGGGAAGGAGTCGGGGAAGGACACAAACGAGAGGGAGAGGCCGTACAACAGTGCTTATTTTCCAGAACTTGCTCGAAAGCGTCAAAGGCGAGATCGAGATAGCTGGAGAGATGAAATATTAAAATCATGAGCTGTGTTTATTGGTCTAGTGTGATGCGTGCTGGATGGTTAGTGGACAAATATTGACTCTAGTTTTGTGAAGCAAAGGAAAGTAGGTTTGGAGCCACACTGAGAACATGTAAAGGGGCAGCTTGGCACTTTTCATTTATTCTCGTTCACCCAGAAAGTCAGAGGTCAGTTAAAGTTGCCTTTGTAAATGCAGCGTTTCGCTCGTGATCCCGTCAGCAGGGCAGATGGTTGTCATCACAAAGGATTGAAGCTCTATCGGCAAATAAAACACATATGAACAACTGGTAGAATTGTTTACACTCTCGCTATAATTCCAAGAGATTTTAGGATGATAGAAAATCTGCAAACACTGAGTGAAGAAGTCGTTAAGTAAAGAAAGAAAAACGAGAACAGAGCTGAAACAATTATTGTTATCAATAAGTTATCAATTAGTTAATTGGCAGGAAATATATAATTTCACTCTTATCAAGCTGAATTTCCAACAATTTTCTAGTTCCAATTCTTCTTCCTCATATATTACTTTAAGATTAATTTATTTGTTTTTTTAAAACTTTTGGTAGGATAAAACAAAAAATACACCCTTTTCCCCAAAGTTGTACATTTGTATATTTTACTTTTAAAGTGTCCACATACCCAGTCGAAATGTCACAGCAGGAAAAACACAGGTAAAAAATAAATAAAAATAATGCCGAAATTCTATTTAGTCCTAGTATTATTTATTAGTATTTAGCTTGCTGGCTCACTGTCTGTCACGACCAACTGGGACAGAAGATGGAACGACGTCATTATACATTTTATTAGTAATACCTGTGCAATTTTTTTTCTGAAATCAAAATGTCTGATATTAACTTGTTTTTTTAATCCCTGTAAATGATTTTACATGTTAGGTAGGTACTGATAAATTGTATTGGTTGACACTAAATTATTTATTTTACTTCAATCTTCAAATTGGACATTAAGTTAAATCAATGCTTTCAACAAAAAACAAACATTTATTGCACGTCTGTTTTAAACTGCATTACTTTTGTGTTTCACATAAACTTGCAACTGACTAAATTATCCATGTCGGCTTGTTTTTTGTTGTTGTTGCCCGAATTGAGTTTAAACCCTTTATTAAATTGTGTGCAGTTATGACCATTAACACCATATCACATGAAGTACATGCAATGATGTATCCAGATAAAATGTGTTTTTCTTTTGTTTATAAACCGAAGAAGGCTTTCACTCCTTGTGGGCGTGGTCAATTAACACGCATTTTAGCATATTTTTTAATATGTTTAATAGTCGAATTACGTCACACCCCAAAGTCCTCATGAATACTGAAGTGCTATTTTAAAACATTACAAATTAAATATGAGATCGATATAAACCCACTACTGTCTATGACCTCCCTGTGGGAATATGATCACAGGTTCGGTTGAACACCGAGCTGGACCATGACAATGCGCGCGGTGTGTCTGACGTAGGCTGGCGGAGGAGAACAACACAGACGAAGCCGAGAGATAGAGGGAGAAAGAAATAATTAAATATCCAGCCTATATGCATATGCAGCGGTGGGTTGTTTTCAGCCACGCTCCGCACAGACGGAGGCCGAGCAGCGATGCGTGTGCAGCGAGCGGCGGCCCGAGGATGCACAATAGAGCCTCGCGCGCACCGTGTTTAATTGCGGATTAGAGCAGGAGGAAGAGGAGGAGGGGAGAGAGCACACCGAGGAAGGCAAGGAGACGCTCTTTATTATTAGGAGAAAAGGCGGCGGGGGGTAGGGTTGAAGGGGGGGGGGGGGGGGAGACACAGACAGCGTGAGCCCGGAGACGGCACAGACCGTGGCGGGGGTGACGGGAGAGCGGAGGACACCAACACCGACAGTCGGCAGCGTCGCTCGGATGGTGTTGTTGTTGTTGTTGCTCCGGACGCGGCGACGATGCGGCCACACTGCTGGGTGATGGTAGCGCTGGCGGGGATGATGTCGTACTTCAGCCCGGAGAGAGCCCTCGGAGCCCCGCAGAGGGAAGGTGAGCGGAGTCGGAGGAGAAGGAGGAGAAGGAGGAGGAGAAGGAGGAGGAGGAGGAGGAGGAGAAGGAGGAGGGGGGGAGGGGGGGAGGGGGGGGGGGTTGATAACCTGTCAGTGATGCTGGAGAAAGGAAGAGAGAGGGGGGGATGTAGTCAGTTATAAAAAGGCCTCTCTACATCGGGGGGAGTGCTGTGTTATCAGACAATGTAAATACGAGACATAATGCGAATTATTATTGCAGTCGTCTACGTGGCTGACTTAATCAAAACCGGAGCGGGGCTGGTTTGGCGATGGGTAGGGTACCACATTTGCATGCAGTGATGAAAATATTAAGGGGGGGGGGGGTCGATTTCGGGCCTCACATCGATGGCATTTAAAAACAGTATACTGTATGAATAGCAAGCTAAACCCGTCGGCCAGTGCGAGATATCGTCTATAAATAGCCTCCGCTTGGCACGGGAGATTATTTAGCCTATTAACCACTGCTGGCATCTTTATTTTTCTCAATCTGAATATGCCTTCTTCCCCCAATGTCTGGCAGAGTGTTGTGTTTGTGTAATGTGTGCAGTCATTGTATTGTGGTGTATTGTTTTGATAAGAACTGCTGGCACCGGGGCTGGTGGAAAAGGCCCTGTGTTAGGTTCCTATTTATATGCAGTGTCTGTCTGGACATCTGTCTGGCGAAAGATGAAAGAATAGCACTGCACAGGAATTGTTCATCGAGACTGAAGCCCCAAGTTTATATGTGTGTGTTGCATATCGGGGAACGCATTGCCAAAAGGGTTATTTACTTTTCATATTCAGCCCCTGTTCAGCAGGTGCAGTGATCAACAATTCTGATGAATAATTAGATTTATTTATCTGTTTCATGGGCTAAAACTCATGAGTGATTATCTAAACATTTATTGGAATGCAGAGTGCCACTTTTCTTTTAATTAGCAACAGATTGGACCATTCACCAGCCTACAATTTGAAACGAAGGTGGTTTTATATGCTGAACACATCTTTACTTACCTTTGCGCAGGATGGGCAAAACATGCAACATCCTCTTCTGTTTGTGTTGGGTTAGGGTTAGGGTTAATTTTGATTAACACAAGTGTTAATCAAAATTAGGCCTACATTTTTATCTTAAATAAATATCCCTTCCTGTTATATTTTTAGTAGAATGCTGATCCTCTCTTTACAATATTTATTAAGTTGGTAAATTATTAAATATACTTTAAAATTTATGTATGCAGTGTTTACAGTATCATGCCCGTGTGAATGAATGTACTTTAGGATTTGTATGAGGGACACAAATGCATTTGGGATATTTTAAGACTGCACAGGCCTTTAAAACATGTAAAAGACTTTTATTATTATTTGGAGAGTAAACTTTCTGCTGAATACCTTGCGAATGTTATGTTATATAATGACTAAAATGCTGCTATAGGATCTAGACAAGATAGGATGAGTTATGATTTGAATATTGATGTTTATTGTTTGGTATATAAATCCTTTATGTTTAGCATGAGTTGGTCACCTTCTGACTAATCCAACGTGTCATTGTTCCTCTCTCTCGTCATCTGTCATATAAGTAATATAATGTCTGACGTATTTTGGCTGCAGTATTTAAATGAAACCTAAAAGAAATACCTGAAGGGTATTTAACCACCCTGCCCTGCCCCTTTTCTTTTCTACAGATGGTTCACTTCCCACAATCGACTACGTTGAGGTACAAAAATAAAAATGTCCCAATCCCTCCCTCTCTCACCTGAGTAGTAAACCTCCTGATTTGAGTAACTCTTTTCCAGTTTCCAACCCTTCCCAATTAGCGCTCCTTTTTTACCTAAATGACAACCAGCCATCCCTCCCCTGCTTCTTAACTGTGTTTCCTGAGTGGAATGCCATTTCCAATATTTCCCCTTTCCCCATGCTTTTTTCCTTACTGGAATGGTATATTATCCCACTTTCCCAAATTTTAATTCTAGTCTCTACTTTCTTATAATGATTCCGACAATATTTTTTTAATTTTTTATCTTCAAGTTAATTTTTCTTCCTGCTTTTCCCCCCAAAATCCCTGATGCAAGCTGTCCGTTGGGGTTCTCCACTGTTTCCCCAAACCTGCTGCTAAGAAAACGCTCCAATGGTTTCCCTATTTACAAAACACCGGTGTAATAATACTTTACACCTTTCTGATTCAGTGAATTCTCTCTTTTCCTTCTCACTGACTCACACCTAACAATGGGTACCCTTATATATTGGTGTTAAACCCTCTCCCCCCTTGTATTTGTCTTCTCTCTCTTCAGTTTCTCAGACCAGAGCTGCCTCCCTCTCTCCTCCACCCTACGTCGTCATCCTCATCTCTTGCTCTGGGCTCGTCTCTTTTGTCCTGCTGCTCCTGACCTGCCTGTGCTGTAAGAGAGGAGGAGTGGGGTTCAATGTAAGTCTTCAACATGTAAGAGATCTATTCACCTCTCTCTGCTTCCTTTGTTTTGTCACACCTTTTGTGCATGCTTGTATGGCTTTCATTTAAGTTTGGCTTGATAAACTGCATGAGGATTCAGTATGGAAGTTGAAACAGGCCTCAATAATTACAACTTAATTAGGTAGAAATGATCAATAACCATCTCTCCGTTTAATCTCGACTTGGCCTCCATCTTTTGACCTGACATTGTTGTTGAGCTGGCAGACAGGGTGTCATTAGTTCAGAGTGGCTACACTCTCATTGTCTGTCCTGGTTGCTTACTGCTAAATTCCACCGTATTATTAGGAGAGCTTATTTCATATTTTCAATTATATTTGCTGTTGTGACTCAACCAGGAGTTTGACAATGCAGACGGGGAGGAATGCTCTGGAGGCTCCAGTCCCATCCAGGAGGACAGCCTGTCGTCAGGTCCCTCCCTCCCTGAGGTCTACACCTTGCCAGTCCGAGAGAGGCCCAACTGCTCTGCCCTGCAGGAGGCAGCAGGTAACAACAACAACCTGAAATAAGTCTCCTGTTCTCTGGCTCTCGTTTGAGCACAAACCTCACAAGGAAGCTGAAGAACTGTCCTGCACTGAACTCCCTCACGGTCTGTTGCCCGAGTCACTGATGTGGATCCATTAAGGTCTCGAACTGAGTGGACAACCAGTAGCGCTGGAATCCCCAGTAGTGAAGTTCAGTAGAGTGGAAACTCTGATCTGAGAAAATTCTGCATCAGTGCTCCGTATGAGCACGCCGAGTTGGACATTTGGCCACAGACAGGGATGGTATCAGCACCCCTTATGAACTTTTGTCTCAGACGAGGTTATTATTGTGTCATTTATTCAAGTCCTCCTCTACTCAGAACCATGTTTCGCTTCTTATTACTTCACTCTGCAGAAAGATGTATGAGCACAAGAAGTCTCTTTTCACATTCATCTGCTGAAAGTCTCTCTGTGCTCAACATAAATCTGAGTTTAAGAGGTGTATATACAAGGATGATTTTGTTACATCACAACCAGTTTGGAAGCCAATTGTGGTTCAATAAATTATGCAACTTACACAAAAGTGATGTGGAAACATAAAAACCTCAAGAGCATTTTCACAAACAAGGACTTAGACATGTAATGTTTAGTTAGAATATTTTGTATATGTCATAAAACATCTCTTGAGGGGATCTTTAATGTCTTGGTGATGGCTGTAGTTGTGAGCAGTAATTAACAAATGTATTTTCCCTTCTTTTTCCTCTGATCCCTCTTTCGACTGATCTTTATTTATTTCTCTTTTTTTAAAACAGACTCCAGGTCTCAGTGGTTCAAAAGACACACTTTAAACTACCTTCAGGAGATAGGAAATGGCTGGTTCGGAAAGGTAAGATGATCGGCCTCTCACAGTGTTTTCATGTTAAATATGACCCACATCATATATTTTCTTTCTAACAGCAATGACGTGGGTCATATTCATGTGTTAAATACTGGTCTCTGAACAGATAAGGAATCTTAACTCTAAATAAATATGTTTTACTGATGTTCTGCTTCTCCTGGGCACCCGTCCATGTTATTGCCCATCGATCTCTGCTAGGTGATCCTGGCTGAGGTGCTGTGTGACTGCAGCTCCTCTCAGGCTGTGGTGAAGGAGCTGCGTGTCAGTGCCAGCCCTCTGGAGCAGAGGAAGTTCTTGGCCGAGTCTGAGCCATACAGGTGGGAGAAACTGCTGAAACTCGGGTCGCCATTTTGGTGTTAAGACTGTGTTACTTTTGCTTAACAACAACCCTTGTGGCCACAGTTAATAATAATCAGTTTAGCATAGCAGAGAAAACACATTTGAGTCTGCTTGAAGTCTGTTCTATGGGGAAATCTATCTCACATTACCCGACCAATTGAGGTTGTCTGTCTGTATATCTGTCTGTCTGTCTGTCTGTCTGTCTGTCTGTCTGTCTGTCTGTCTGTCTGTCTGTCTGTCTGTCTGTCTGTCTGTCTGTCTGTCTGTCCTGTGATCTGCTCATCAATCTAGTGTTGTCCTTCTCTGTTCCCTTCAGGAGCCTTCAACATCCCAACATCCTTCAGTGTTTGGGGCAATGTAGTGAGAGCATTCCCTTCCTCCTGGTTATGGAGTTCTGTCAGCTGGTAAGTGAAGACATACAGGAGGGGTTGACAGAATAACAAACCCTTCTTAAAAAGTCATGTGACATAAAAGTATCTACACTTTTATGGCATCATTTCTTGTTTTAATATTTTTTTACATCTGCAATTTGTGGCAAGAAAGCTATTATGACCAACGTCGTTGCAGTTTTTCAAGCCCATCCAATGTTAAGGTTATTTTCATTTTTAAAGTACTTTACTTCAATTAATCCCTATTTTAATGCCATTGTATGTGAGTAGTTCAGCATATTATTTGCTGCAGAAATGATACATCATTGGAATTATAGATTTTCCAGTGTCACTGAAATCTGCTTTGGTACAATCAGTTTGTTTTCCTTCCCTCAGCTGGCTCAACCACTGACTGATTAAGAAAGCCATATTGCTCTCAGGCCAAACAGACACAAGCAGATCAATTACAGCAGCACAGCAATAGATGCCAAACAACACTGGCGGCCTCACTACTATTTGATAATATCTCCTATTGTCCTTTCCTCGTGGTTGATTTTTCCATTATTTATATAGGCCTCATTTTATTTCCTTTCCCTTCGTGAACCCTCAATGACTAAGACAAAGGCTTCCAGCTCATAACCAATTCCCCTGCAGCTTTTGAGGCACTGTGATGGAAACCACCTAAAAAGGGACATATTTACTGCCGATGTCTCACATATTCTCTTAGCCTATATCCATTACACGTAATGGCCAAACTGGTTTAAACTCATTTTCTATGCGAGTCTCCATGCATCACTGCTTGCGTTATTATTGTGATGTACAACTAGGGTGACCTGAAGAGGTATCTGAGAGCCCAGCGCAAGTCAGATGGGATGACCCCCGACCTGCCAACGCGGGACCTCTTGACTCTTCAGAGAATGGCGTTTGAGATCACCTCTGGTCTGCTGCATCTCCATGAAAACAACTACATCCACAGGTCAGTCATGACGGTACATAACTATCTCTCAGATAGATACAGAGTGTGTCTCTGTTCAATGTGGTTGATGGTTGGAGGTTATGTTCTACTCTCTGCAGTGATATGGCTTTAAGAAACTGCCTGCTGACCTCAGACCTCACTGTTAGGATAGGAGACTACGGCCTTTCACACAACCATTATAAGGTGAGTGGGTCTTTGCTTGTAATTCTCTGAAAACCAGATTTTCTAATACTATATATATTTCCTAAAGTAAAGCCTTTGTTTTGTCATGTAAATGATGACATAATACATTTTTTCCTCAGTATGAAAAATAATTCTTGTTTTATGTCTTTGTGAAGGAGGACTATTACCTAACTCCAGACAAGCTATGGATTCCACTGCGCTGGATTTCTCCTGAGCTGCTGGAGGAGTACAGAGGATCTCTCATTGTTACGGACCAAACCAAGGCCAGCAATGTGTGGTATGTTTTAGAGCCGTCACAGCTGTTGATATGGAGTGCAAGCCAGACTGATTATGGCAGTTCACGTGGGTAATTCTACTAATCATGTGCAGCTATCAGATGTCTGGTAGCCATTAGGTACACCAGTTAAATGAAATATAGAAATGGTCTCAGTTAAAATGTCAAATCACTTACTCTTTTGAATATTACATTTACAAATAATTGAGTCAAAGTAAAAACAAAAAGTCAGCTGTTTTGAAATATTTGTCTTAAACAAATCAAACCACATATACTTACATAGGACTGAACCCTCAACAATGCATTGCTATAAAAGCATTAAATAATAAGGTATGTCTCTACATCTTCTTTTCCTCCAGGTCCTTGGGGGTGGTTATATGGGAGCTTTTTGAATTTGGCTCTCAGCCCCACAGACACCTGAGTGACGAAGAGGTGTTGACCTTTGTCATTAGGGAGAGACAGATCACCCTTGCCCAGCCCAGACTCAAACTCTCCCATGCAGACTACTGGTCAGTACTCATCAACTAGTTGGAACATTGCAGAAATTATGATTATATAATTGGAAAGTGAAAATGCCCTAATTATGTCTCTTCAAACTTAAAATCCTCTGTCCTCAGGTATGAGATCATGCAGTCCTGCTGGCTACCTCCATCTCAACGTCCCCCTGTAGCAGAGATATTCCTTCTCCTTTCCTCCCTCCTGGCCGCTGGGCGAGGAATGGCGAGGGGGAGTGTGGGGGAAGAGGATGAAGAGGATGAGGAATATGAGGAGGGTAGAGGAAGGAGAGGGGAGAGCGAGGAGTCGTTTGAAAGACGCTGGGACTTACTTCGTCCGCCTGCCTTTCAGACTGCAGCCAACGAGCGGAGAGAGAGGGAGTATGGCAGGGAAGACCACTCCTACCCCCTACTGGACCCTGTAGGGAACTGTATCACTTCGTCCTCGTCTGAACTGGATGACATCCTGACAGTCACTGAAACCAGCAAAGGTTTGAACTTTGAGTATTTTTGGGAAAAAGCTCATGCCAGACGAGGCTACAAACCTCTCCCTCCTCCTCAGCCAATCCCCACTGCGAACATTAACCACAGACAGTCTTTAGACACACCCACTGTGGTCCCAGTGATAAGCGCCCGCAGCCCCTCCCTCGCCAGCGAGTACTACATCAGATTGGAGGAGCACACTCCCCAGGACAAGTCGCCAACTCTTAAAGGGAAGACCCAGTCCTCTTTCCGCTCTGACTCCATCTGCCTGGGAGACATGGAACTGGTGGAGATTCGCAGTGGGATGCTGGGAAAAGAGCGAGTCCCTTACTGTTCCTCTAACAAGTGTGTAAAAGGCCTCCAGACCATCAGATCAAGCGAGATTCAACTCCAGGTGCCCCAAACAGGTGTGGCTGAATTCAGAGACACTTCGAGCAGAGTGACTGACTTTTCAGTAGTTGATTTGGGAGATGAAGATGAAGAGGAAAAGACAAGGAGTAGTGAGGGAGATAAAAAATCTCAAGCCCCGGTTCTTCCTCCCAAGCCTCGCTCTATGTCCATGTCGTCAGCCAACCA
This sequence comes from Cyclopterus lumpus, assembly GCF_009769545.1. Classification (NCBI taxonomy): domain Eukaryota; kingdom Metazoa; phylum Chordata; class Actinopteri; order Perciformes; family Cyclopteridae; genus Cyclopterus; species Cyclopterus lumpus. Next base: position 11,523,625 of record NC_046981.1, on the reverse strand, counting down.
CCTTCACTCGCGCCCCCTCCCCGCCCCTCCACTTGGTTATAGAGGACTGCCTCACTACAACATCAGTGGGAAAATCGAAACAGACCCTCATCACATGAACAGCTGTCCACCTTCTACCTTTGATCACCTGGGGCTCCATCGGTCCCGACAGACTCTACCCCCATCCCCGTCCCTCTCCCCCTCCCTTCCCCCATCAAGCCATCCAATTTACCCCCAACCTCCTCAAATGTGTCCCCCACCCCTCCCTCCCCACTCCAAGCTACAAAGAAGCTGCCCCAGCTACAATACAGCAGAGACATATTCAAGATATAGTAGGCCGCAGATGCAGAGATCCAGTAGAGACCCACTATCCTGTGACTTGTCTGACAGAGAGGGTGGTAGCAGGCACTTAGCATCAATGCACAACTCCAGGGAGACTTCTTATTCTCGTGCAAAAGACTTTGACTCTCCCATTCGTCGAGAAAACCCATTGCGTCCCATTTATCGCAATTTACCCCGTCCTCAGCCCACAAACCCCCTGATTGACCGACAGTCTTCATCCAGTCCCACCTACTCAGATGAGGATGACTCTCCCTTCATGTCCCCTGAGAGACCCAGTGTTGGGACTCCTGTCACTCACTCCAGCCTATCCGAAGATGCAGACCCAGCTTGTGCCGAGCTTTTCTCCAGGGGAATGAAAAGGACTCAGTCACGCCTTGACACCATCCTGCCTGCCATTTGGAGGGAAGATGCTGAACTTCATGCAGAACGTGTGGCTGCTGCCAGGAAATCCCCCATGCATCTGTTCCTGACCGAGATATCTAGTGTGACAGAGTCTAATGAGTCCAAATCAGAGGCTTCATGGGAGGGAGAGAAGGAGGAGAAAAGAGATGCAGAGAGATGGGGTAACTTTGTGCTGCCCAACAGAGGGATGCGCCGCTCCCAGTCGCTAATCACAGAGCTGGGATCAGCAGGACAGTCATGGGGGCAAGAGAAATGCAACTACAGAACAGGAGATAAGGAGGACGATACAGTCACTAAAGAATCACTCCAGGGGGATCTTTTCCTCACAGAGATCGACACAGGAAGGATGGACACGGATCTGGAGGGAGGATCACAAACTGATCCAGTAAAATACCTCTATTCTTCAGGATCCAGATTGCGGCCCTATGTCTGTGCTCCAGGACTTCCCTCATACACAGAGGCCGAGGAAGCCTATTCAAAGGGTATACGGAGATCCCGCTCCCTCCTCTCGGAGATCACCATCGGGATGCAAGAGTCTGAGTTGCTGCAGACTGAGAAGGAGCCACGGAGAACAGAAATGACCAGGGAGGAGTTCCTTAAGGAGATCCAATCAGCAGAGACCTTTCTGACTGAAATCATATCCAGACAAAACACTGCTGCAAACAAAATAGAAGCAGACTCCTCTTACTCCCCTACTCCACTGTCTCCGGAGTACGAGTCCATATGCATTGACCCAAGCTCCGCTCAGACCATCAGATTTCAGTCGGAGAGCTCCTTACGAGCATCCAACAAAGGCAAAGATGAAACAACAACTGAGGCCATCTATGCACAAGTGACCAAGCGTGCTAAAAAGAGTGAGATAAAGGTTTCTATGAAACCTGATATCCCAGTCCTTCATATAGGATCAAATAAACAACCTGTTAAACTGGACAGCGAAGGAAGCGATGCTGAAAACTGCCAATCTGATGAGTTTGTGTTTTCAGAAATCATGCCCAAAAATGGTCTTCTGCACAACCCAACACTTGCATGTCGGAAAGAAGAGGAGAGTGCAGATGGCCCTGCCTTACCTGCTAGAGGAGAGCAAACAGCTCACATAGAGCACTCTCCTTCTGAGTCCACTCAGAGTGTTAAAGAATCCAACACAAACATGTTGCTAATTACAAATGAAACAGATACTCAAAAGGCTGCTGTATCAGGGAACGGTGAGTTAATGAAAGAAGACCTACAGGGCGGCAGCGCCGCGAGAGAAGATCAAACACCTGGAAAGACAGACACCATGTCATGTGAACCCGATAGAGGAAAGTTTCAAACCGATAACATTTCTGCAGCGGACTCTGAACACATCAGAGCAGCTGATTTGGAGAATTTTGGAAAAGATTTGGGTTATCAAAATAATGACGAGACGAAAAGAGAGAATTCACTCCAAAACAATGACACTGGGCAAGAAAAACACTGTCACACTGCCAATAAGGCACCCACTCCCGCTGCCACTCCAACCACTCCAGACTGGGACCCATCCTCTGATGTCTCACTCATCACCTCAACCGACTCGGTCCTGTCACCCATGACTTCCAACTCAGCCGACTGTCTCACACCTAGTGACTCATGGACGAGCGGTGAAGGAGGAGTCGGAGGAGGCGGGTGGCGAGCTCTGGGAAATGAAACACCGCATCGAGACTCTGCCTATTTCTCAGACAGTGACTTGGAGGGGGAGGGGATGAACCGGAGGAGCAGCGATGGACTTTTTTCCTCCAGGCCAAGCAGCGGTCGAGGAGGGGATCGGGGAACACTGACAGGGATAGAGGAAAAAACTGAGGAGGAGGGAGAGATGAGAGAAAAGAGCCCCTTTAGAAAAAGCATACAGCTGTCAGATAACAAAGGTGAAATTGGAGAAACTGTTGAGCTATGTGAGGAAACAAGGACTCCATCCCAACATGTTCCAGGAAATACCGTCTCAAATTTAGATGATGACAAAGATATTCTAAACAAAGGGCTGGAGTCAACACAGAGGGACGATTCTGGCATTTTCCAAAACGAAAGCAAAAAGTCAACACTGCTGTGTGATGATCCGCAGGCCAAGGACTGTGTTAACTTAATTGATAAGTTGTTTTCTAAATTAAATGACGAGCCGTTGAAAGCACTCCCACACAGCGATGGGTATCCGATTGACAACCACTTCAGTGAAGGCACCGTCTCTCAGATAACAGATTGCAAACGCCAGGAACCTGCGGAGAACGATTTGAATCTACATTCCAAGAGCCTCGCTGAGACAAATATTTTGATGGAGCCAAACGATTGCAATAAAGAATACACAAGTGCTACAGAAACGGATCTCGATCTCTCTGAGCTGAACCCCCTCGAATGTGTAAACGACACTGTGGAATATGTGACACCATCCCAAGTTGACAACAGAGAGTCGAGATTATCTAAACTTTACGGCATTCAAACAAGTGAGGCCACTCTCAGCGATGACACCCCGTCAGTTGTCGAGCCAAGTGATGATGTGAAGTCTGTCTATGATAAAGTGAGTGGTCCGACATGTCCTTCATGGGTCGAGGAGGGTGCTGAAGAGCCTGAGGGAGGGGAAGAGAGGCCTGGTCTGGACCACAACGAGCTGGGCCTGAGAAACCTGCGCTGCTCAGACGGCAGCGAGCACAAGAAGGTCACGACAGAGACGGAGAAACAGCTGGCCGCCGCAGAGCTGAGTAACGCCATGAAGGAAAAGTCGCCCTTAAGAGGAGGAGCCAGTCGGATGGACTGTGCTAACAATGTAGATAAAGACTCCTGCGAGGGCCTGGATGTGAAGACTAAAGAGTTATGGAGCGCTCTGGAAGAGGATGAAGAACAAACAGAAACCGGTGTCGTTAGGGGAGAATTCGACTGCCACCGTTTTTCACAGTCAACGGACTTACGTCTGTGGCCTGATGAAAATGACCAGTGGGCCTCTCCAGAGAGGAGATGCCAGGACATTGAACTGAGATCAGAATTTTTCTCTGGGTTCAGTAATAAGGCCTGGGAGGTGGGGGAGAGGCTCGTCGTGGGTCAGGAGTTTTGGGAGACTGAAGAAAACGATGAACTTGCAGGGAGAGAACCGCACCCTGCCATCTTGGAGGGCTGCGAAGAAACCTGGAACGATGAAACACAAGGACTTTCCAGCAAACTTGCCTTGCAGGAAACATGGGACTCTGCGGGCGCTAATGACCAACAGGCTGTCCCAGTGTTAGATGTACTACAGGAAGAAAATATTGAGAACATAGGAGAAATTGGCCGTTTTAACAAAGACCTAGAAAGTGAAATCTCTGATATAGAAGTAGAGAATATAGAAATTCCAGAGCAGGAGTCGTTGGAGAAAGAAGAGGGGCAGATTGTGTCATGCACAGACACAGTCAGGGAAGGTCTGCTCGACTCCACAGAAACAGAGGAACATCTGAATTTTAACAGATGGCCTAAGAATCACCCCGGCATGATTCAAAAAGAGGGACAGACATCAGCTGAGCATGTTGACAACGAAATTGGCTCTAATTTAGAGAACTGCTTCAGTCACACATTGGAGAGCTCAAATATAACCATTTGCATCACCGAAGCTCCTCATGAGAACTTTTCAGACCTGGGAAATGTTGAATCAGTTGCAGAATCAGAAGCTGAATCGAGACCGTGGCTTGCTAGGCAATATATAGAAGAGGGAGTAAGCATTATGAACGAAGAAGAGGATTACAGAGACATGCCGCCTCCACCCATCTCTTGTCCAAGTGACCTTGATGTGCAGGAGGAGATAGATCAGTCGTATTCACAGGTAGACAATTTCAGCTCAGTAGATTTTCCTAGTCCTCCGCCAAGCATAGACCTTGATGTGCAAGATGATAAATTGGAGAGTTTAGACGACTCTTTTCCTAGTCCTCCACCATCTGTTATAGAGACAGAGGAGTTTATTACTCACATTAATATAGAAGACTTTATTGCTAGCACTGAGCCGTATATATCCCCAACTCACAACGCAGATGTCTCAGAGCCACCTCGGCAAGAATCATCACCTGCTACTCAAAGTAAAGGGACCTCAGCCAATCTGAACCTTCCCTCTGTGCACATAACCCCGGTTGAAGAGAGCAACCTTGCATCCAACATCGAAAAACAGGATGAACATAATAATCTGTTGCAGAAAACATCATCTGCCTCCCCATCTTCGCCCCAAGTTCCTCTCAACAATCTCCCAGAATTACTGATTTCTGAGTGGAAAGGTTTGGATGAGGAGCCCCTGGAGGATTTTGAAAAACTGGAACAACTGTGTTGCATATCTGGGGACGAGGAGGATTCTCTGGGTGACCTTTTCCTGGGGAACCTAGAGCTCCTGGAGTCTTTGAAGAAAACACCTGAGCAGAAGGGCAACAGTGTTGGTGAAAGCAATACAGGTGAGGAGACCACTGACTCCTCAACCCCTGAGGAGAGCAGGGTGGATTTGAAGGAGGATCGGATCTCTAATAACTCTGACAAACTGGCAGAATCTGCACCACATTTGATCCTGAAAAATGAAAGGCAGAGATCATCAAGCCAAACATCTGATGTCAAAGATCAGGGCTCTCTCTCTAAGATGACAACAAAAAATGGCCTCATGATGCAGGTGAGCATGTTTTTTTGTGATTGTGAGTGCTCCTTATACTACCTTCGGAATGTATTCAATCCTCTTCATTGTTTTGTTTTGCTGCTTCAGGTGTGTGAGGAGAGGCTGCAGTTCTCCCTCAGTGAAAATGTGAAAACGAATGTGCTCTGGGGGTCGACTGGTATTAAAGACACAGTGATGCTCCGGCCCTGGGGCGAACAAATCACCGAGAGCAGCAGGGAGCTGGTCACTGTCTTAGAACAAAAAGAGGATGAAAGGTATGAAGAAGGCTGAACTTATGTTAAATAGTTGATTCACACAAATTACCAAAAACATCAGCACATATTGTCTTACTTTCCTCTTGTGGTATTTAATGGAGCCCTCAAAGTCTTGAAACATTGATTTTATTCACAAAAAGGATCCTCATTAGTGACCTCAGGGGCTCCGTCGTGTCCAGCCATACAGATAACTTTGGTTTCATTTGCCCAGCTTTTGAGACCACTCTGCGACACATCTTCAGTGGGACTATTTATTTTGTACAAAGTAGTTCCAAACAGGGACACATTATTTACAGTACTTTTGAAATGTCATTTTCAAAGCTTTGAGCACCCAAATGAAATGACAAAGAGATGAATAATACAAAACATGGACACATAAAACCAAAGCTATCTGCGTGGCTAGATACCACAAGGGGTAAGATCATTTCTTTTCATATTCATGTTTTGATTAAGTTGTTTTGTGGTTGTTGAAGCCAAGAGGAGCATGAAAGTTCCCCCAGCATTCAACCCCACACCAGGTCTGATGAAACTAAAGCTGAGCCGCTCACTGTGATTGAACAGCCTGAGGTCACGACCCCTCAGCCTACTGCAAACCAGGCAATGAAAGGTACCTTCATGTTGCACGTATTGCTAATATTCATGACTGAGATCATTAAATATAATGTTTTTTTACTTTTTACTTCAAAGTTTGTTTACCCATGTCTAGCCACACATGTCAATAACCACGAAGCAAACTGGTCTTCGTGTTGAGGGACTGACAAAGGTTATCCAAATCTTTAAAGAGTTTTCTGACTCGGAAGAGGTTATCACTCTTTTCAGGTGCCTTTCATATGTAACGTCTCTTCCCTATTCTACTTTTTTCACAGCAAAACTAGCTCGTCTCTCTCTCGCCCTCCCTCCTCTCGCTCTCACTCTGCCCCTGACCCCCACTGGTAAAGGAGGATTTGGGGACGGTGCGATTGGAAATCGGATCGGAAGACGAAGGTGTCTGTCCTTAGGTAGCGACCCTGACGATGAGGATGAGGATGAGCAGGAGGACGAGAGCTCCCGGAGGATGATTGTTGTCACAGAAACAGATGTGGACAAACGTGTCGGGCTGAGGAGTTTGCTGAAATCACCCAAAGAGCCGATGGACAGAGAGAGGGACAGAGGAAGAAATGTGTCCTTTTTCGATGATGTCACGATCTATCTTTTTGATCAGGTATCTCCCGTTCTTTCAATAATTGATTTATAGGAGACTCTTTTTAATACAATGAAAAGAGGCCTGACTGTACTGTTTCATTACAACAGGAAACTCCGACCAATGAGTTGAGCAGTTCGGCGCCCACCAGTCCAGCCCCAGCGCCTGTCAAAAGCACCAAGCTGGATTTGCGTGGTAAGATCATAAACATATGCAACATCTAATCATCTCTCTTTCAGGATGAGACACAGAATGAGGAGGTGGCATTTTGACGACACTGTCGGTCAATCGTCCACCACTTTCTCCATTAAATGTTGTACAGGAAGTCATGATCCACACAGGACAAATCCTACTGACTTGTCCTCTAGCGCCCCCAGCAGGTTAACTTGTGTGTTTTTTAGCTAAATAACTCGTCCTCCTTTAGCTCAATACACTGCTGAGCCTGAGTGCAGCATCACAGGACCGTTAGCATGCTGCAAACTCTTCTTATCAGACTACCGATAATGTGCATAAGTCTGAAACGTGTTTCTTTTTATACGTGTTATCACTCAGTCCCCCACCTTGACCCAGAGAATGAGGAAATAAAAACTGACTCATCCCCACCCACCCACCGAAATGGAAACCCTCAGTTCAACCATCCCCTCTCCAAACCTGCAGCCAAAATGAATCTTCTATAATCATCCCCCTCAACACTGTGACATGTGGTAATGAGCGGCGACACAAATCCTGCACTCAACAATGAAAGAAACTCAACAAGCCTACGCTGTGTTTCCCAACACATTTGAATGTGCTCTCTTGACCCGCTCTCCCCATTTTGGACAATGGTGACCTCATTTCAAAGAATAATGAAAGTTAGGGCTCAGAATGTCTTTTGGGCTGTGTGTGCACACATACAGAAGAAGTTCAAAATTAGATGCTTTCATGATATTTCGTAGCTTTAAGAGTTGAAACTTCAAAGCCTTGAAAGAAGAGGTTGTGTCCCTTTGAGGTATTTTTAACTAAAATCTGCTTTGCTTCAGTTTTGTTATATTAATAGACATGAAACATGAGTTTATTTTCTGACTTGTCCTTGGTTTTGTGCGAAAGACACTCTACTCTGCACTGAAGAAACGTGCCGCCGTCATTTATTTGTTTACTTTTTGGCCTTTATTCAATAGATAGAACATATTGACTGGGGGGGGGGGGGGACATGTAAAATGTCCCCCAAAATAACATTTGTTTTTACAATCAACACTTCAAATGATCATTTTACTGTATTTTAATACTTTTAATATTTTACTATTGTTTTAAGAAACCCAATCAGGACTTTCTCTACTTTTAACTGAGTTGTTGAAATGTTGAAATGAAAAATGCACCTAAGGGAGTTAAGACATTCGCATAGTGCTTGATTTTGTTTTTTTCCCTTTCCATCAGGGCCCAACATCAAGAGCAAAGATTCGAAAAGGAAAGAGGATTTATCAATCAAGCCAAGGTCGCCTGCGGGGGCCAAACCAGTGACATCATCGCGCTTCACTGTCAGTCCTGCCAACGACCCCCACTTGGTGTGATGTTTCATGTCGTGGGAACCTTTAGAGCTGAACCCTCTTGGACTGGCCAGTGAATTAACCACAACAACCAGCCATTCACCCAGAGGCTATTTTTTTATTGAAGAGGCATCTTAAAGAATGAGACTCCCGTTCCAAAAGCTGGACACATTCCAGGTTTTACCAGCGACAGGATTTTGTATGACAGGGGTTGTTGTGCTCCTGCCTGCCACTATTTACAGAGTTTATTCATAGCCTTCAGCTACTAAAGTCTTTGGAAAAGGCAGCATATGCTAGGAGAAGAGGAGCCCGGGGCTTTGTAAAATTTGAAACAGATTTGACAGCTATGCAGTGGGAGTCTTGCTGTGTACCAGCTTACCTTCTCTTTTTCCTCTTCATTCTGTTGTATTATTCCCCAAATGTGCGGGGAGTGCACTTTCTTTGGTCATTCATCTGTCTATGTAAACACTTGGATTCCAGTCCTCTCTTTATTAAAGAAGTTGTTCAATGCAGTCAGTCAGTTGTTCTTGTAGGCAGCTGTTTGGAACAGACAGCGCTCGACTCCTGTATTTGAGAATACTCATTTGCATTTGTACAAATGTCATTATACAAGTGAATCCAATATCATTTTAGAGCTGTTTAATTTTAGATGTATCCTTAGACTGCACGAAAAATGAAACAAGCTATGCTTCTTTATACTTTTATTTATAAAAAAAATGTCTCTTATGTTATTAATTTATATTATAGATATTTATTATATTGTTTAAATTATTTATGTAAAGCCTGTTTTTATGCAATATTTGATTTATTTATCTGTTTATTTATTTGCTTTCTGCAATTAACATATATTAACTTAGCTATAATTAGTTTGGGACTGAATGCATCTAGGTTATACCTTCTCTAAGATCTTCATAACAATTAAATCAAAAATATTTTCCCAAACGCGTTAATTGCTAAAACGGTATTTTGTATAATTTTACTTGTTAATATATGCCAATCTGTATGAAACTATGTCCTGTAATGTGTCATTATTTTCCAATGTCTAGGAATTTTTAGCTGTCTTGTCATTATTTTACCTTGTTTAAGACCGTTAATGTAGCTTAGCATGAAAAATCAAAGCCTTTCAACAGTAAATAACTCCATTTGTTTGTGTATCTGTTAATTTACCCCATTTTCTACTAATAACAGTTCATCCTGCAGTCGAGGTTCAACTAGTCCATTTGTTTAGTCTGTTTAAGTGTTGGTTTAAAACCTGTATTGTTTAAAGAATGGTTTTCAAGGGGTAATGTAAACAAGGGGAAATAAAAACTACAAAATGTGAACCTCTTATTGAACTGTTTCATGAAAATAAATTGTATTGTTTTGTAATCGTAAAGCGCTCTATTTATAATCAAGAAGACACATATATCTCCTGCTGAAGCACCTCCGTTTGACTTTGAGGTGTCTGGGTTGGAGAGTGAACAAATGAAAGTTAATTATATATATATATATATAGTTTAATCGTCAAACCGGATTGACTGCAAAATGTTTGTGTTGATACGGAGCAACTGAATATTAAGCACAGAAATAACAGCAGATCTCATAATGATATATTGTACAGTGATTACATGCAGCTTCATACAGTCATGACAATAAGTAAAATACGTATTTGTAGAGATTCAGTGTCAGCATTGTCAAACCATTAAAACAGGAGTAGGCGGAAATCTTCAAGACCTAGTGTATTCAATTCAATTCAATTTATTTTGTATAGCCCAAAATCACAAATTACAAATTTTCTTTACAATCTGTACACATACGACATCCCTGTCCCAGGACCTCACATCGGATCAGGAACAACTCCCCCAAAAAAGAAGAAAAAAACCTTTCACGGGGAAAAAGGGAAGAAACCTTCAGGAGAGCAACAGAGGAGGATCCCTCTCCCCGAATGGACAGAAGCAATAGATGTCATGTGTACAGATGTCATGTGTCATGTGTACATATAGATGTCATGTGTACAGATGTCATGTGTCATGTGTACATATAGATGTCATGTGTACAGATATATGTCATGTCTACAGATAGATGTCATGTGTACAGATGTCATGTGTCATGTGTACAGATATATGTTATGTGTACAGATAGATGTCATGTGTACAGATATATGTCATGTGTACAGATAGATGTCATGTGTACAGATAGATGTCATGTGTACAGATATATGTTATGTGTACAGATAGATGTCATGTGTACAGATAGATGTCATGTGATAGATGTCATGTGTACAGATAGATGTCATGTGTACAGATATATGTCATGTGTACAGATAGATGTCATGTCTACAGATAGATGTCATGTGTACAGATATATGTTATGTGATAGATGTCATGTGTACAGATAGATGTCATGTGTACAGATATATGTCATGTGTACAGATAGATGTCATGTCTACAGATAGATGTCATGTGTACAGATATATGTCATGTCTACAGATAGGCTATGTCATGTCTACAGATAGATGTCATGTGTACAGATAGATGTCATGTGCACAGATGGCATGTGTCATGTGTACAGATAGATGTCATGTGTACAGATAGATGTCATGTGTACAGATAGATGTCATGTGCACAGATGTCATGTGTCATGTGTACAGATAGATGTCATGTCTACAGATAGGCTATGTCATGTGTACAGATGAACAGCAGTACATAGTTCATTTAATGTATGAAATATATTGTTTTCTAGTTCAAGATATCTACAGATAAATATCAAAATCAGTGGAGAAAACGTATGTTGGAGGTAAATGAACAAACTGTGGCAGCACTTTACTGTAGAGTGTTTACTTTCGACAAGACTAATGAAAATAAATTAAGATTGTTTTTCTTTCATTCGTGTCCTTTAGTTAGTTGGTTAATTATTTGTATTTTCTTTGTTTTATTTTGTCAGATTAGAGAGTAGCTGTTGTCCAACCGCCATTAAAAGGAGAAGAAGAAGGAAACAGAACCAGAAGAAGAAGAAGAAGCCTATTGACTTCATTTCCCATAAAGCAGTTGGGAGGATGTTACGTATTTAGTCTGCGTCTAACGCTTCAGTTAGTACGCCACAGTTTGGCGAGGAAAACATCGTTTAACAAAGTCGTTTTTTACCTTAAAACCAAACAATAGTTTTATATTTATTGTTGTTTCGTCCGGCAGCCGGAGTTTGAAGGTTAAAGGTAAGTTTGTGTTTCTCACGAAACGTTTAGTAACATGACGTCGAGCCAACGTTTGCTAACGCTAACTAGCGAGCACGAGCCGTTAACGATACAACCATGATGTGTGTAAATATATATAACGCTAAGTTAACTACGTACACCTTTTTTAAATGGTTAATGTTACATATTCACTCTTTGCCTGCCCCGTTAACGTTATCCAGTTTCATATGTATCGGTGGTCGGTGATGCCCTGAAATAATCAGCTTTAATAATCAGCCGAGTTACTTTCAAAACGTCCCCCAGTCTCATGTTTTGATCACAATTAAGCGAATTTGAAGATGTTGTACTAGTTTTAATACGTAATTTATTAGTCACATGATTGAGTCGTATTTGGCTGTTAATTCAGTGACCGATGTGTTTATGAAATGGCGAACTTTCTTAATACAAATAGCGAGAGCACAACGCGCCTATTGTTTACTGAAGGCCAACATCTAATGAAATAGTTGTGATGTTATGGTCTTAGTTATTACAACATTAAAATGATTCAACGAATAAATTGTAAAATAGTTTATTTTAATGTCCTACACTTTCTAGATTCTTCAGATTTCAATAATCTGCTTTTATGAAATATGTAATTTAAGTTATCTGATAATGGCTCAGTGCTGTAAACAAGATAATAACTTTCACTCAGCTTTAACGATAACAACAAATGTATATATTACTTAAAATCAGAACAAAAAGAAAGCATTTGGATTTCATCACTTTGCTTTTTCCATACATTTCTGACTATAGTCTTGTTGTAGATGTTATAGTAGAAAGATTAAAACTGTGATATAATCACTAACACTCTGGTCTATCGGATTCATTTTGGAGACCGTTCTGGATCTCATCCAACCAGTTAAATGTCCTCAAACTTTCTGCTGCTAATTGCAGATGTCTCTGGCGGATGAGCTCCTGGCCGATTTGGAGGAGGCTGCCGATGAAGGGGATGATGGGTTGTATGGAGAGGAAGAGGAGGGGGAAAGTGATGGAGAAGTTACAGAGGGAAGGCCAGATGGAGGGCTGGAAGACATCCCAGAGGAGATGGAGGTGGACTATAGCAAAGCTGAGAGTGTTTCGTCCATCGCCAAGCTCCGCAATAGCAAACCGGTGAGTTGCATCACATGAGTGTTTTTCAAACAGATCTTAGTAGACATGCTTCTGTTTTGGTCATTTGAACATCTTCATTTTTGTCTCCAGTTTTCAGAGATTATGGACAAAATCTCAATGTATAGTGGAAAGCAGCGCAAGAACTCAGAGGGTGAGGGTCTATTATATTTATGACAATATGCCCTTTGTTAAGTTACTCACAGCATTTAATTATGTTTGAATATAAACTAAGCATCTGAATAGAGTTGGTATGATTTTTGTTTTTTTGTTTTCTTTTAGTCTCCGGTCCAGTCGAGTCTGACCCAGAATACAGACTGATTGTGGCAGCCAATAACCTCACAGTGGAGATCGACAATGAGCTCAGTGAGTTGGGCGTTCTAGCTTGGTTGAATAAAACTTTAATGTTTTCCTGCTCAATATAACACTTTTTTTTTTCTACCTGGGGTTCAGATATCATTTACAAGTTCACTCGGGACAAGTACTCCAAGAGGTTCCCAGAGCTCGAGTCTCTGGTGCCAGATTCTCTAGATTACATCCGCACAGTCAAGGTGAGATGAGTTGACATAATTATTATTTCAAAATGAAAGTACGATGCCCAGAGTTGCTTTTGCTGCACTTCAGATTATTTGTATCTTTAATTGACAGAGGACCATTTTCTTTTTAATCAATGTATGGCTACACATCTGCCGCAGGCCAATAATTAACTCTGAAAGGGTAATAAGTCTGGCTTATATTATAAATATTGGTCTTCTATGCCATAAGAAAGCAGTATGATTTTAACAAAACTAAAGGCCTTGTGACATAAGTGTGTAGTGTTGAAGAAAGTACACAGATTGACCTAATGTGTTAATGCTATAATTGATAGTTATTTTTGAATTTTAACACTCAAAATTGCTACACTCTGATACGAGCATAATCACTTGTATGTAGGAACATTTATATAATTAAAATGGCTAACTAAACTAAATTTGTATTATCTAAAATGTGGTCCTGCTCAGGAATTTGGAAACAATCTGGAGAAATGCAAGACCAATGAAACTCTGCAGCAAATCCTCACCAATGCCACTATTATGGTTGTCAGTGTCACAGCCTCGACCACACAGGGGTGAGTACACATATCTGCTTCATCGATTTCATTGTTCCCGTCCGCACGTCATCTGCATGACGGTGAGCATTTAAATGCTTATCATTAAGTTGACTTTGTATTTTTATGGTTTCAGGTCACTTCTGACTGAGGATGAACTGAAGCAACTAGAGGAGTCCTGTGACATGGCTCTTGAGCTGAACCAGTCTAAACACAGGATATATGAATATGTAGAGTCCAAGATGTCTTTCATTGCCCCAAATCTATCCATCATTGTTGGAGCGTCAACAGCTGCCAAGATCATGGGTGAGCTTGATAAAGATCACTTTTAGATTGAAATTGTTTAGATTCTTTATTACAGTACACAATTATCATTCATGTTATCTGTCTCAAATAAAATGTTATTAGTCTCACGCTCTCTCTGGTTTCCCCTCCGCTGCAGGTATCGCTGGCGGCCTCACTAACCTCTCAAAGATGCCTGCATGTAACCTGATGCTGCTGGGAGCTCAGAGGAGAACCCTGTCTGGTTTTAGCAGCGCCTCCCTGCTGCCCCACACCGGCTACATCTACCACTGTGATGTTGTGCAGTCGCTACCACCTGTCAGTACATATATCAACAAACTTATTGCAGTGTTCTCTTTTTGTACATTTGACTTGGAACGGGTACCGTGTAGCTAACGCCTGTTCCATTTTGTGTCTTCAGGACCTCAGGAGGAAGGCAGCTCGTCTGGTGTCTGCAAAATGCGCTCTGGCTTCCCGAGTGGACAGTTTCCATGAGAGTTCAGTTGGCAAGGTGACAAATGGAGCACATGCACATTTAGCTAAATTTGAGCTGTGTGGACACTAACAAGTGCTACAAAATAAACATTTTACAAATGTGATCAATTCTGTAATATTTTCTAATTTAAATGGAACAAGGACCAACATGTATACACATATCTGCTATGTAGTTGAGATTACAACTCTCCGACACTGTCAATATTAACAAAACGTTTTACAAAGTTTTAAGCTATATTTAAGAAACCTTTTTTGTGTAATTTCTTTTGTAGGTTGGCTACGATCTAAAAGAAGAAATAGAGAGGAAGTTTGATAAATGGCAGGAGCCTCCGCCAGTGAAGCAGGTCAAACCGCTGCCAGCCCCTCTGGATGGACAGAGGAAGAAGAGAGGAGGAAGGAGGTACAAATTGCTCAATATTTCAAAGTACAAATGAATTGATTAATGCAGCCTTTTATTTCAAGTCCCACATTCTGCAACATCGGAACCCTGAGAAGCAAACAAAGTGCAAGAAGCAGCCGAAATAAGCTTGCACAACTTGCAACGTTAAGAACCATCAACTCTGTTTCTATAGCATAACCAACTCCACTACTCTTATCTCTTCTAAAGGTATCGAAAGATGAAGGAGCGTCTTGGCCTGACGGAGATCAGGAAACATGCCAACAGAATGACCTTTGCAGAGGTCAGTAGATATTTTTAATAATGCCTCTTATCGTTTAACTATGATCATGAACATTTTACTTCTATTTTAGCCAATGCTGTTTAAGTTCAGGCAATATGTTAAATATTAATACTTTTATCTGACTTATCCATATTTGGTTATTTACCTTGAGAGCTCGTAATGCGTTTCACTTAAACAGAAGCAATGTGTACAAAAGTAGTTAAATATATAGAAATGTACACGTTGGATAGCCTTTGTCCTCTCAAACACTTGCTTTAGCTTCTTAATAATGGTTATTGTTTGACATACTACACAAAGGGTTTTCATTTATTCATTTTATTTTTGGAGTCACATTTTACAATAACATTTTTCCAACACACTATACAGCTTAATTTGATGTGTTTTTTTTCAGATTGAAGACGATGCGTATCAAGAGGACCTGGGCTTCAGTCTGGGTCAGCTGGGAAAGAGCGGCAGCGGACGTGTCAGGCAGGCCCAAGTCAATGAGGCCACTAAAGCCAGAATCTCCAAATCCCTACAGGTAAACATTCATCTTCACACCACCATTGGACGATTTTATTTTTTTCTACCTGTCGCTTAAGTCCCTGTACATTTGTGTTGTACACAACAGAGGACCTTGCAGAAGCAGAGTATGACGTACGGAGGAAAGTCCACAGTCAGAGACCGCTCCTCGGGAATCAGCTCCAGTGTGGCGTTCACTCCGCTTCAGGTAAAAAGAGTTAAACATCATCTTCTGTTGAACATCCCTTTGCAGGTCTATTTTAGTGATCTAACGTTGTGCTCTTGTCTGCAGGGGTTGGAGATAGTGAACCCACAGGCTGCAGAGAAGAAGGTGGCTGAAGCCAACCAGAAGTACTTCTCTAACATGGCGGAGTTCCTCAAAGTCAAGAAAGAAGCTAAGATGTGAACACAGACGTACATCATCATCCCGCACATGGACAGTTGCACTCAACTGTCAAATGATAGTATATTTTCAATCTAGTTTCACATTGTGATTTGTCCTGTATCTTGTTTTTACTTGTTTTTTTTTCCCCTCCATTTTAATAAAACGTGACGATTTCACGAGGCGTCCTGTCTTCCGTAGAGAAGGGAGAAAAAAAAGCTCAACTCGACAAGTAAATGCATTCATCAAATCTCAACTCATTAGCTGGAAGTTGATACTTGGCGACCAGACCTTTGACAAATCGGCTCTAAACCAACAATATATCAAAGCCAAGCTCATCTCGATTAGTGGAAAATAAATGAAATAATTTAGGAATAACAGGATTTACACCACACATTGACTTGTAATTTCTTAAAAGTATTTATTGAAATTTTACAATCCTCTTTATACCCCCGTTTTATGACATCTTCCATGCAGAACTGTGATGAGAAAAAATTGTAAATACGTCTTGAAATTCACATTTTAGCAATCTCCTAACTGACCGTCCCTTTCTGAAAACCTTAAAAGCCCAAAAAAATAGAATCTATAAAAGGCAAAAATCTCATGACTTTGCTGTAGTTATCTTTTTTTTTAAGCACATCCTCAGTTCATCTCCCCCCCCCCCCCCCCCCCCCCCCCCCTCCCCCTCCCAAAAGCCTGAAAACTAATTGCACACAACATGACATTTGAAATGCAGTACAGATCCAACGTTTTCATGGTTGCTTAAATGGAAAAATCTGATTCAGTTTAACACTCCATTCAAACTGCCACGAAAAGGTGTGATCTGTCCCACACTAGATTCAACCTTCTTGTTCAGTGTAACACATGAACAACCACGGCAAAGTACACATTTCTTACTTACCCACAAGTTAAATCAACCACCAGAATGTTAGGATCTGTGTTTTCACGCCATGTAAACAGTTTCAGTGCACATTCACTGTATAGAGGTTCACTTCACAGGTGGTAAGTTAAACAGTGGATTTTTAGGATGAAGTAACGTCAACAAAATATCTTATTTTAAGGGGGGAAGTTGACTCAAACCAATCTCAGATTTATTTTCTAATGCTATTGGTGTATTTTGTGAAAGTAAAAGGTGATTTGGGTACGGGTACATTCACTGTTACCGTGGCATTTTGCATCGAGGATAGATAATTACTTAATGGTGTACAAATCAAACGTCACATATATAAAATGTCTCAAACCCTATTTAAGATTTAATTTACAAGTTTATTAATTTGTCACAAACATTAATGCGCCATAATAATGCATTTGACAGGTTAACTTAAAAACATTTTATTTATAAAGAGGGAGTCAGAGACCAGTTCAATTGCATAGCAATTTAATCCATGTCCAGTAAGGACTCTTTCCCTGTCGCAGGGAGAGGCCCTGTGGTCACTCAATAAGTGTTTTAGTCGACCAAGACAATATCAATAAAAACTATTGATAACCGCTCACCATCTCTAATAGTGAGCATATTCAACAGGCATTGTAGGGTCTTAAAAGAAGCCAGTCCTACACACCATAACTAAAATGTCCACTGTACCTCCCCATTCTACCAAATTACAGTAATTACAAGATGGCCAGTTTACTTAATCAAATCCAAGGTTTGTTTTGTGTCAAGTCGAAGGCTTACAGGCTCATGTCGGGTAGGTGGTATAGAGAATCTTGTTGAAACGTGAAAGAAAACATGAGAAACATGCATGGGGTAGGCTTTCCTAATGCCACATACTGAGTGTGCACACAGACAGGCACAAACGCACATCTCTAGTGAGAACCCGACCAGCTCGAGCAGCGCGATGCATTTGATCAGGCCCACAGGGCATTTTTGTTAAACGCACGGCGCTACAGGAGGAGCAAGTACTTCACGTTGAGATGCAGCCTATACACCAGCCTCCATTTTAGGAGATGGTTTCTACTACACATCACAATCTCTATCCACAGTTTGAAGTTCAGTCTCGGAATGTCAACAGCAGCACTTTTGTCTCTCTCTGTCCTTTTGTGTCACTCCGTCCGTCACTGCAGGTCTCTGTCTTCGAGGTACCTGTACTCAAAGGTGAACCCCTCCTTCTTCCTCTGGCCCCATTTCTCATAGTCAAAGTAAATGTAAGTGCCCTGGAGAAACAGCGGGGCGGAAAGAATAAGCATTCAAAACCTCAAACCACAATCCCTAAACTTTGAGAGAAAATGTGTACCGTGGTGAGTCTGCACCTGTTCAAATTCATCAGTTATAGTCTTTGGCTCCTCGTGCCTCTGGAACCACATCATGTACTTGGTATGAAACCTCCATGACTGTTTCTTCAGAGCCTTTGCAGACAAATACTGAGCCTTGGTGCCCTGAGAGAGGGGGAGGTCAAATACACCATCAAGCTTACATCTTTGGGAGACAAAAAGGTGGGTGGGTTGAGTGTTTTACCTCCAGGTAGTAGAAGATGAAAAATAGAGTTTCTGTGGACAGCCTCTGGTAGAACTCTATAGAGTCTGAGTGGTGCGGTGGTATCTGATGGTGGAAGGGCAACGTGGGACACGGATTCCTCATCAGGTATTGCCTTTAGGACAGAAGCAGACATTAAATCCATATAATACTTCAAGGAAGGATACCAACAAAACAGATCCAGTCAGTTTGTCCAAAAAGATCACATACAGTGCGTGGAAAATGTTTTTAAAAGTGATGATATGGTATTTAGAAAAGCCCTAGCATTGTACTGTATGTTGAACAGTTATGAAAGTCATAGTATATATATCTTGCAAAACATGTCATAAATTGTCGCAAAAAGTCAGTGTAGTGTGTTGAAAGTCATTTTTAAAGTAATATTAGGATACAAGGATGTTAACTGAAGAATAGAGCTGAAATGAGTAGTTTCAATAACCACAGAGCAAGTCCCTGCACACAAAGTAATTTTTTTAGATGATAATAATATGGATATTGTGGCATTCTTGGTTGACATAATTTCACACCTGAATTAACTGAATTTAAAGCTGCTTTCAATGTTATTGAAATTAACTTACAGTCCGTTGTTGTTGACTACATACAGACGTTAATACGACTGCGAGGCTACTTCAGTATATAAGAGATTATAACTTATGAAAGTTAGACATTGTTATGTTCCAGAATATGTAAAAATGTCATAGTATGCCATAAAAAAATCATTAAAGTTAGCATACATAGTTTTTTAAAGTGTGGCCTTCAACAACAGTTTGTGCGGTTTCTGAACGTTACATAAAATGCATGCATTTAATTTTTTTAATTTATACTAACTTTATTTATTAACTTTAGTACTTTTCTCTGCTACTGTGCCAAACTGCAGGATATGTTCAGCAATGCTAGTGCTGTTAGCTAAAGTAAGCAACTCTGCAGTTTATTGTGGATAAGATGTTTTGTTTGTGTGCCATCTCCATATGTTGATGCTTTAAGAATCCTGGATCTTTGTCAGTTAAAATACTAACTGCAAGTTATTGTTTCTAAAACAGCTGGACACTAGTTTTAAGCAAATATAACTCTTAAAGGATTAATTATGTATTTCTTTAAAGATGGCCATGTTCATCGTAATGAAAGAAAGATGTCGCCCAGCACTGACGTAGCTCATTTATTGGTTTCCGATGGATAACAATGCAATCTTGAGCTGCACAGATTATATTTAGTTTGTTCGTAAGATCAATTTATTGTTGGTTTTGGTCTTAGAAGAATATACAGAACATCACTATACTCATTCTTCAAATAGGTTGTGCACAATATGTAATAGAAATTTTAGTTGTCGAGGAGCCATGAGGATGTACAGTAAAAAAGAAATACAATATCGTTAAAGCCGTACCTTATTATCAAAGCAAATTTGTGAAATGACAGATTTAAAGCTCAGCTCTTTGTTTATTCTCAAGTCATGAGTATGAAATATGCAGTGTCCTCACCTGATCCTCTCAGAGTCAGAGGGGTGTGGCATGTGTGTCCATGCAGATTCCTGCATTGCCTGCTGGTAGAGCTGGTCTTTGGGGAGAGGGGTGGGGCCAAGTGGACAGACCCCAAGCGAGGGGGGGATGCTGACTTCCGACACGGACGGCTGAGGGGCGGCAGGTGTGCCGGGCGCTGCAGATGAACCCGAGAAGATATCTGCAGAACAAAGACGTGAACGGTTGAGTTTGAGACACATACTGTACAGACTCTTCTCTTAAATTCAAGAACCACCTCACACTCTAAATCTACTGGACTTGCTAAAGGAAATATATTTAATAATATCTGACTTCTTTCTGGAGCACTTTCCCATTTACGAGTTCTAGCAAAACGCATTACAATTATTTTTATTGTCGACTACACATTTTCAGTGTCTAGAATATATTCACATAGTCTGGCAAACAAAAAGAAAGTGAGAGAAGCAACAACTGTATTTTTGGAGGTTGAAACCAGTTGATTACTTAATTAATTGTAAACTTGAAATACATTTTCTGTCAGTTTACAAATAGAATAAAAATGTCAGTACTTTGTGGTAATATTAACATTTAACCCTACTAATGTGCTGTGGCTTAAGAACATCCCCTATTAATCCCACATGAAATGCCATTGTAAGTCACCTCCATTTCAGTAATCAGGTTGGTATACAAGTGACAGAAGGTTTCCAGTAGATTGTTATTCACGAAGTGTAAATAAAAGTGTCTGACCGTTCCGACCTCGGTCTGCTAGGTGCAGGTTGGGAATCTCTCCATCAAGGCCCGATCCCAGCGCTGCTCGCTCAGCCATCGCCTTCAGAGAACTGAGAGGTTCAGGGGCCTGAGGTGGGGATAACACATGACCAGGGGGGTTATTACGTTGGCAGAAGAGAGGAAACCCAACAGTTATGGGCACTTGAGAACGAAAGAGCAATGTACGGGAGCATGAAATACCAGAGCAGAAAATAAACAATGAAAACCAACTACTAATACAGCCGCTCCATTGACCTACAACAGTCAGAGGCTTCCCCTGAAAATCAGCTCCGGTCTGAAATGATGCACCGACAGCCAGCAACAAAGACGTGTATTAGACACAATGAGGCAACATTCAGCAGCTAATCTAAATAAATACTAAGAAACACAAAATAAAAAGCACATAACTAACTCATTCTAAAAACTAACCAATAATTATAACATACAATCTGTACTGATACAGTGCACAACACTGTCTGCTTCATGGTGTCTACAGTGCAGTCTAAATATAAGTATACCACTGGGTAGATGTGGGCTTCGGTGTCCAGTATAAATGTGGCTCAGAACAGGTTCCTGGGCAGTCAGAGATAGTTTAAAAAGGCTATTTACAGCTGAGCTCATCAGCATGAATTATTAGAGCGGCACTTCTTCCTCAGCAGGCATAACTCCAGGATACTCCGCAACTTCTACGGATGCACCATCCAGAGTATTTGACTTTATTTATCTTTTTATTCTAGCTAACATTGAACTATTCTATGTTTCAGATCTCTATTTTTAAATGCATACACAATTTTGCATATAATAACTGAATCATTATTAGGTCTTAAGCATCTTTTGGAATACAGAAAGGGACGCTGGATGCTTTAATATTCACTCTTTAAGCACTGATCAGGAAACAGTGATGAGAGCCGTCCTTTTTGCAATGGAATAAATACTCTATAATAATTAGTGTAGGAAGCTTTCTCCCACAATCTGACATCGGTCTCAGTGTCAGCCATCTTCTTTAATTTGTCTCAACACTATAATGTCGCTGGTTCACACCTCAAAGTCTGGCTACTCAATTATTCCATTATGTGATGCTGACAGAAGACTAAAGCTCCATTTCAGATAGTATTTAACCCACTCCACACTACCACGGTCCCTCACCTTGAGAGCCTCAGAGGCCTGTGTGTAGGAGTGGGGCCCGTTGAGAAGACTCCCTCCTCCGGGTGTGCTGTCTGAGAACGAGGGGGACGGAGAGCTGGGAGGCAGGGTGATGGAGGTGATTAAACTGGGACCATTGTCCATCCTGCAACAAGTAAGGTGGGAACAACAAAGTTAACTGTTGTGTAAAAAAACAACAACTAAAGAATCGTTCATGTGAGCAACAAATAACTCACAGTTGACTGGTTGAAGAACTGAGAGATGAGGGTTGGCTGCTTTGTGACTGGCTCGGTGTGCTTAGAGCTGATTCTGTCGAGCTCTCTGCCACTACAGCACTGTAACCTGAGGGCAGATGAGGAACAAAAGAGAACATCTTTTATAAAGAAAGTTAACAAACAAGTTAGTAAAGAGTCACACAAGGCCAAGTCCCAAGAAATAACATACTTGTACTACCATTTTGCTTCAGTCCACTGGGTGGTCTAGCAGGAGCAGCATTCACTCCTACTCCTCCAACCATGCTGACATTCCCTCCATTGCCTCCCATCATGCCAACTACTCCGGGTGTAGTGCTTGGGGGCAACTGGGAGGCACTGAGGTCCATATTTTGCCCAGGAACCAGTCCCAGAATACTCCCACTCAAAGAGCTGTGGGCCGGGCTGGAACCTAGCAAACCGAGTGCTACCACCGCCCCGTTGGTGGTGACTCCACTGGAGCCAGAGGTGGGTATGGAAGTGCTGCTCTCTACTGAAATGCTGGACTGGGTGGTGCTGCTCAAACCCAAGCCTCCCGATGCTGCTGCCTGGGCGTAAGCGGCAGGTGTGGAGCCTGAAATGAGCCCTACTATTGTGTTTAGAGGAGACGAGTGGAGACCCAGGCCCAAACCAGACATTTGGTTGGCACTGCTGGTCCCCATCAGGCCAATTTTGCTCAATCCCAGCCCTAGCCCGAGTCCCAAACTGGATGTGGGGTTGGGCATAGATGTGAGCTGAGACTGAGAGTTGGTAGCTGAGGAACTGGCTGTGCTGGCCATGGGGAGAGAGGGTGCAGTTGAGGCTGGGAGAAGAGGGTTGCTGGGTGGGCTGGGGGTGTTGTTTGAGGGGGCAGAGGGCTTTGTCTGAGGCGACTGCTGCTGCTGCAGTTGGTTAGTTGGCTGAGGTTGTTGCTGCTGTTGTGCAGGTTGATGCTGCTGTTGCTGCACCGCACTGCTGAAGCTCCCTATAAGGCTGCAGCTTGTGGGAACAATGGGAATGCCTCCGACAACACTTGCCATGGACACAAGGGAGGAGGATGAAGAGGATCCAGAGGTGGTGGAGGAGGAGGAGAAGGAAGATAGCAAGGACGGGGTGCCGTTCTTCACAGGTGACTGAAAATGAAAAGCCATTAGGGTTGTCACAAAACCAACATTATAACTTCGATACGATACCTGCCATAAATATGATACCCGATACAATACCACAAATACTGGTATATTGATCTATAATAGTAATAAATAAAACATCTGTGTGGTTCCCTTTTTTCCTGCCCATCTTTTTGAACACTTAAGAAATGGCATTAATATTAGTATTAGCATACAGCAAGATATTAATGAAAACAACATGCCATCATAGCCTTATACACGGCTATGTAGGCCTATTGTTCGTATCTGTCCATATGACTAGATAGTTTAGCAGACGGGTCTCTGTGTGTCAGTGGGCTTTCCTTTACTGTCTGCAATGTAGCCAAAGTTCTCCAGATTTCACTTCTGGCATCTTTTTCTCCAAAAAATGAAGTATCGATACTAAAAATATGCAAAATCGCATAATTTTTTAACATACGGCTACCACGATACCTTTTTAGTATCGACACACCGTGCAACATTAAGAGGCACCACAAAAAGTCATTTCAGACAAACTGTCCAGTGGCCAATTACAGCTGTACAAAGTGTGTGAGGAGCAAAGTGAGGGTTACTGCGAACTAGAAACAGAAGTCTCCAACCATGGTTCCACAGAGAAAAAGCTTGTTCCTTTTCAGTGTTCGAGAACCCTTCAGCCTCTGCCTCTCCAGGACCACGGGGGGAGAGCGCTGCACTAAACGGTGTATCTACTGGCAGAGTACAGATGAGAGCCTCTCACCTGACTAACTTCACTGTCTGTCGATCGTCCTCTTTTCTTATCGTCCTCCGAGTTCTCCTATAGGAGGAGATACCTTGATATGACAATCCACTTTTGAAATGTTGATTTGGCAAAACATGAGAGATATGTGCAAAATTGTGTCAGAATGTACTTTTCCTACCCAGCATCCCTTAAAGACACTGACCCAAGTTGTAATAATACAAACACAAGAACGTACAGCACTGCAAGTGGCCGGGTATGGAGGAATAGGCGAAGAGGAGGTTGTGGAAGTGGGAGTGCTGTTGGAGTGTAGATACATCTCGTCCTCCAAATTGCCTTGACCTGATGGAGAAGTTGCAACTAATGCTGCAGCTTAAAGAGAACGAGGGGACAGAGAAAAGTGAAAGATGTTTTCATTATTAATCCACCTGATGTCTGAATGAAAGCATCATCATAACACTCCACATTGCTCTACTCACGGATATCTTCCAGGTCTAAGTCGTCATATATGAACTCGTTCTCTTCAAAGTCCGGATCTTGGGAGGAATCAATGTAGTATTCAACATCATCCTTGATCTTCTGGATTGCATCCACTGGTATTGAGTCATTATCCAGCATTCGTAAAATGGTCTCCAACATGAGAATGTGGAATCGATGCCGCTCAACCAACCGCTTGAGCTCCTCAATACGTTCTTGCTTCTTTATGAAAGACAGAATACAAGCGTGTGATTGATAACATTTTACTTAAACTTTTACCAGACTACATTGGGCTACAATACGCTGGATATTCACAGGAATTGCACTACTTTTCAAGTAGTCAGTGGAAAAAAGAAGTCCGTGAAAATAATGATGGTCGACTTACATCTTTATCGCCCTTCTTCTTTCTTGTCTGAACCGAAAGAGATTCAACCTCACTTTCAAACTGATCCACCTGCATATTTAGAGTGTCTATTGTAGTCTATGGGTGAGGAAGAAGTCAGAAAAAAGAGCATTAATGTCTTCAATCAAAAGTTTAATCTGAAACACATTTTTCAATCAAACTATTAACCCTGGGTAATTGTTAGTCTTTGACCAATATTGTATCTATTACTTTATCTAGAAAAATGCAGGCAACAGGTATAGATAATAGTGGGTGTATTACTGTTAGCCACTGTCCCGTTTCCTCTTTTTCCCTCTGAGCTGGATCCACTTTCTGAGCGAGCCCCAAGCCTTCTTTCGAGTAGGCTTTTGTTTTTGTTTCCCGTTCCACCACCTTGAACCGCTCCATTTGCTAAGGAAAGAAAAATCACATAAGCCTTGTTGAGTTGACTGTTTTGATGAACTGATGTCCAAATGTCATACTTTATAGAAACAATAATAGACCTAAAACAAGAAATGATGGGAGAACCATACCGTCTCTATAAGTTTGCGGTTCTCGACTAGCTGCCTCTTGTCTTTGATCTCGTTTGAGGCCACCCATGTTTTTATCTGATCTCTCAACCGCTGGAAAGAGGACAGACAAAAAAATATAACAATTTTCAAAAACAGGTACTGTAGTTGAAGAGCACATACAGTAGATGGACAATAAATATGTGCTTGGTAACTTGACTTACCTGTAGTTTTTTTATCTCTTTCTTGAGGTCAGCCTCATATTTTTCTTTCTGGTTTGCATTGGCTGCATTGTGAAGCTAAAACGTAGACAAATAAAGGAGAGATTTTCAGTCACGCCACATCAATTTAAAAAATAGAACAATAATAAAAAATGCAAGATGCAGAGATCTCTTACCTTTTGCCAGATGTCTTCAAACTGTTCTACACCTTCAGCTACTTTTTTCAAACATCTATCGATCTCGCCTGTGGAGATAAAAGATGTTTTCCAACATCATTATATAAAAAATCTGTGCAACACCAAAAAACTTTGCTGGATGAAGTCAGTCTGAGTCTCTGCAAGATGCCAGTCTGGACAGTGTGATGCATCCTGTGCAACATTACTGATGAATTACACCAACAGTCTTACCTTGTAGTTTTCTCTTGTCAGCCATGGCTCTGACTACGACTATGTCCACATTCCGTCTGTCACAATGTTAACTATGTAAAGAAAACCAAACGTGCATTCAAACATAACACAAATCCCTTCAACAGAGCATCAGTACATTGGTGTCCAGAGTGGAACTGACGTTACCTCCAGCTAGCTGGCCAGTGAAGTTAGCTGCACAATCATCTATTAACAATGTAAGGACACTTTAAACCAGATCTTGTGTCTGGTCATTTGTCTCTCGTTATATTTACGTGGACATAGCTGATCTCGCTGTTACCAAAATTACTGACATTGTTTATTTGCTCAAACCTAGCCAGCTATCGCTCCTGTTAGCCAGTCCCTTAGCTCGACCACCTCGCCCGGTCCAACCGTTCAAAACAAATACCGCCGACCATGTTGATGGACGGGCGTCATATTCATGCAGCATTATTTTGGGGAGCAGAAAATCTTTTTTATGGTGGTGTTGCATTGTGATAGGCAGACTATATCAAAATCCGTTATAATCGTTACCCTGCTAGCTGCTGTGGCTAACTGTCTTACTAGCTTACCTATTGCATACAATGCTAGCTAGCAGCTTAGCTAGCCAGCTAGCCAAATTTAGGTAAAAGGGAAACTGGGTCAACCCGAGCATCTAGATTTATAGTTGTTTACGACATTTACCTAGGTTATGGGCTTTCGTTTGTCTTTTTTCAAATACAGCCAAAACTAATTCCAGAAAGTCTTCTTTACTTCCAAATTGTGTTTTCTTTTCGACAAGCTCGCTCACTGTAATGTAGCTGAAGATGGACGGTAGCTAATATCCCACCTCCGCGTTTAGGCCCCGCCCTAAACCTAATCTACAAGATCTAATTGGTCAGAGCTCACGCCTGTCATAAACAGACATCCGCTGGAACTGGCTCAGGCCATTGGCTGGGCCGTCTGATGAAGAATGAGCGACACAAAACAAAAGATGCATCTTCAAGGACACATTCCCAATGTTCATTTACTGAAATATTTCCGTATAGTTTAGCTTTATTAACCCCCGACTTCGTAGTGTGTAAATTTATACTACAATACCATAGATTTATATTTACGGTAGATATTGAATTCCTCGTTTGTGACAAGAAACTTATAGAAATTGATCTTCATGACAAAAGAAATAATGTGACATGAAAATGAAAACTCCAGAAAAACCTGGCAAATTGACCTGGAGATTTTTCTGCCTGAAATTTGGTCTTTTATTTAGAAACATAATACATCACACATTTAAATTGTTCATGTAGATGCAAACATGAATGAAAGGTAGTCAGCAAAGCCCTTTTTAAGCACCTTTAAAAGGTGAAAAAACATTCAAATAAAACCATTGATAGTATCCAGGAATGTACTGGGAAAGCTAATAACACAAGTTTGCAACCCCACGATCATTTTATTCAGGTTGCCAAATATTTACCAAACAAGGCTTTTGATGACAGCGTGTACAGGTTGACGCTCGTCATAATTATGTTTTGTCATAATTATGTTTTGTCATAATTTCCTAGGTACAAAAAGCGACAACAGAAAATAATATATATACAAAACAACTGAATACATGCACCAGGTGAATAACTTCTAATTTGACCTTACTAAGTAAAACTACAAACAGTACAATACCTGGCTGAACAGAGGCAAAGTAACTACTGAACAGTTAAAGAAACTGGGTTGTCCTTCATCATCATCATCATATTCAGGGCTGTAGTGCAAGCTTAGATTAGTGAGACAGAGAAGTTGGACTGGGCATTTCTCCAAACTGTGTCTCTGCCAACACCGACATGTCTGGTTCAGTCTGGTAAAAGAAATAATAAATTATTCTAACATCAATGACACCTTTCTACATTGTAAACCACCCATTCATGCATCCACAATTACATGTTTATCCAAATTACACACACAGAGTACATTGGGAGAAACTCACCCATGTATAAATACACTTGAATAGACTACAGCAGTCCAGCAGAGTCCTTAACCTACCTGTTGGTCTTTATCCTTTTCTTGCCGTGGAATTCGATGGCGCCTCCTCTTTGGTCCTGCAGCATGAGGCGTTGCTGCAGACAAAGTGGAACCAGACACACCGTTGAGGCGTTCATCCTCCACTCCAGACGCAGGATCTAAATGGGCTTCAGGATCACCCTTCAACAAAAGACAAAACTTGATACTCGTATTTATAAATTATATAAATTGAGCATATGTATTATTGTTGGTTTATCAAACAAATCAGCAGACTTGTATCTTTAGAGGACCCAAAGCCACATATTAGCTGTGTGTGTATTGGGTTTTGGTCATCTGAACTTATATATCAACTAAAGCGATTCCTGTCTTGTACAAGAGTTCTGTGTCAAAATCCAGATTAAGAGACATTCATTATTTTTGTTTACATTATCCTCAGATTCTTAATGTCTTGTCAAGAGAGGCTTACACTTTTGTCCCGTAAAGGGTTAACCCATGGTCAACTGCTATGGTTAAAAAAAAAAAAAGACAATCGTATCAGGCCTTAATTTAAAGATTTTGCAAAAATTTTAAAATAGGGGATAATTATTTTTGAAAACTGGGTGGGTAAGTGCATTACTTTTTGGACTAGTATATTATGTTGTAAAAAGTCATAGTATAGTAGGTCTGAAGAATACTAGAAAAAGTCATACTAGTATGTCGAAAAAAGGTCACGAATTCCATTTGTATCCATCTAATTCTCACCTCAAGAAGTATAGTGAGCTGGGCATTTCTGTAGTCATCCCCATGTGCATCTAAAGTCTTCATGAGAAACCTAAAAGAGTAACATAATTGTCAGATGGGCCATCAAGTGGGAAATGCCAAAATGTAGTTATGATCATGAGGTTTAGTACCGTCTTTCCTTCTTCAAGCGTCGTGTAATTCTTTGTACTTGATGAAGGCGACCTAGAATCTTCTGATTCACCTGAAAAAGACACAATTGAAAGTGATTACAGATGCACCATCCTATTTGTCAACTATTAACTTTTAAATGTGAATCAGTATTAGTCCAATAAATGATTGTTGAATTGGAATTTGAGGTTTTTTTCAGATATGTCACATCATAAAACAGTGTAGAAAAGCAGCAGAATAATCAGAAAGTGTCAGTCTTTGTTAAAAAGAATCATATCGCGGAAGGTAATAATATCATTGTTGCCAGCCTGCCCTCCATTCAGGACTTGTACATCTCCAGTCAAGAAACGGGCAGGAACATCACTGCACCCTGGACCCTCTGGGAGGCGCCACAGAGACACCATTATGACTGATCAGTAATCCGTGTTCGGAAATGATGTAACAAATTAGGATCTAAATGACAAGACACCCAAACATAACCCATATGCCAACCCTGACACACTTGTATGCATGCATGTGCAAGCTTGAACAAACCTGTTCAATATCTTTACATCTCCTGTTCAGAGCCAGACATTTCCTCTTATCAAGAGCCCTTCTCTCTTCATCCTCCTGTGCTGTACTCTCCAGCAGCTCATTGCTTCCTGGGCCCAGCTCCACCTGGAGACAAAAAAAAAACTAGTTTCTGTTTTGTGTTTGTCCGTCCATGTCAGTGTTTTCAGTGCGTTTCAAATAGAAGAGTTGTTACAAGAACAAAAAAGCCAATTGCTGGATCTATTATTGGTGCACATATATAAAGCACATTTTGCCCAATGATTGTGTTCCTACTTTGATCAGAACTACATTTTTTGTGTCAATAATGCATACAACACTATTCAGAAATGACATCTAACCACTAGGCTTATAATTAGACATTTCTAACAAACTTTTTTTTTTTTATTGTGCCATTTGTCAATCACAATCATGGGCTATTTTGATAGATAATGGGTATGACTGCAGCTTCTTTCTTAAAAGACAGACGCTTGTCATAATTATGTTTTGGCATAATTATGTTTTGTCATAATTTCCTAGGTACAAAAAGCGACAACAGAAAATAATATATACAAAACAACTGAATATATGCATCAGGTGAATAACTTAATGTTACCTTACATTCATTCTTAAAAGACAGAGCTTGTGAATTAGGTGGTGTTGAATCTGGTAATAATATTTGGTACAATTAGCACCTCTCATCAACACAAACATTACCATTACCTCTCCTGGTCCCAGTTCCACACCACCAGGCTCCAGCTCTGCCTCCAGAATGTGTCCTCCAAATAGAGGAGGCAGAGCCAAACCAGAGAAATCCTCCATCATCTGGAAAGGGCGAAGCAGAAGATTCCGTTGCGATGAAAAAAAAAAACTTTTAAAGAAGATTATTAATGCACATGTGGTGAGAACTATGCCTCTATTGCCAATGTTGATGATAATAGGAATGTATAGTGTTAGAAGATGTAAGTAGCAATATCACAGTGTAATGGTCCTGCATTCAAACTCTTTCTTAAATTAAAGTACTGAAGTAGTGAGTACTAAAAGTAAAAATACTCATTATGCAGAATGGCACATTTCAGTATTATATCTTTATATTATTTGATTCTAATTATTGATGCAATAATGATGCAGCTGGAAAAGGGTCAGCTAATAATAATGACTTAATAAACTGCTTTGTAGCGTCACCTGAAGTAGCTACTAAAGCTACCAAAGAAATGTAGTGGAGTAAACAGAACACTGTTGGACAAATGTAGTGGTGTAACATCACTCGAGTAGCGTAACATCACAAGGACCTAACTAACTAGTTGACTCCCATTGTCGGTCTCAGTCTCCCTGGTACTCACGTTTCTGAACGATGAGTCCAAATTCAATGGTGTCGCTCAACAGCAGAGACGAATCCTGCGTGTTTAACCAGTTTCTAATGCTCAGTCTACTCTAACGACGGCGTATTACTACATAGTTTACACACACAGCTAGCTTACAGCCTTTAATAACATTAACCGTGGCTCAAATAAAACGTAGACCAAAGAAATTGCAGCATCTCTGCCAGTCTCGTCGACTAACTAATGTTTTTTTGCGACGGGCGCAACAATTAAACGTCACACAGTAGTGACTACATTTCCCATGAACACCCGCTAGATTGAAACTACAGAAGACAACATGGCGAGTATGTTTCTATATATTCATCTTTCTTACAAACATCCGGTGAAATTAGCTTTATCACGACCTCCAGACGGCATTAATGAATGCTCAAACATGTGAAACTACTGTATTTAAGTCTCAGAGTGACTTTTACACATTGATATTAATTCGGAAGTAAACGAAAAACGTGACCTTGGATGTGTTGCTAACGGTGGCTAACGTCAGCTAGCCGTATGCTACTTGGGTTTGAACCGGTCCTGTTTGTGTTCCTGCAGAAATAGCAGCCTTCCTGAAGAATGCTTGGAATAAGGAGCCTGTTATCGTGACGTCCTTTGCTATTGGGCTGATGGGTGGGTAACCAGCCTCCCACACTTGGCTCAACACTGTGGGCGATAGAAAGCACAACACTGTACCTCATTATGGCCACGATAATAAAGCAACGTTTAATATGAATGGGGATTAGAAGTATCATAACCAGATGGACCCATGAGGCAGTGACAATCCCATTCATCTTATTGTGTAACATATGTGCCTTAAATTAAAAGAGTAAAGATAACAAGCCGTCCTTTTAAAAAGAACATTTGACAGCATTTATTTCAATATAATGTGGTTAACATATCTAATTGAGATCATATCTACACGTATTATGTTTCTACTATGTTAATAAAAGCAACAAAACAGTATATATGAGGCTGAGAATGATAAGATTAGAAAAAAGAAGAAAGCTAAAAGCACCTCAGAAGATGATATGTCTCCTGATATGTCTTTTAGATATTCTGAGTCTGCTGGGAAGTAATGCAAATGTATAAGAGCCAGTAATTGATTCTGTAACGAAAAGCCGTGTACTTCAAGACGAGAGTAAGGGGATCTCTCTCTCTCTCTCTCTCTCTCTCTCTCTCTCTCTTCTATATGAACGTTATGGGCAACTTAACCCATATTTTCTTTTTGATTGACCAATGTAGACACAAAGTACAATATAAAGCGCAATTGATATATTGATTGTAAATGTATTACAACTCTGTATGTCCTCAGCTCTCCCTCTTCCATTGATCAGCCCTATCAGAAAATACTCAGGAATGATCAATGAGGCTGTACCGTACAGCTACCCAGGTAAACACTGTCACTGATCATTTTACAGCAGGTTTGAGTTTGAGTGTCAGTGAAAGATGCTTCACATTGCTGATGCCTGTGAAACAGCTCTGAGTATTTCAATCATTTACTTCTACACCCATCTAATCAATTATTAAAGCTCCTCCTCCTTTCTTTCCCAATACAGTCCCTGTGCGAGATGATGGAAACATGCCTGATATCCCTGCTCATCCAAGTGAACCAAAAGGAAAAAACTTGGATTGGCTTAAAAACTTTTAACTTCATGTTTGCATGATCAACACTTTTGCCGTTCCTTTTGTTCACGTGTCTGAAAAGTTGCTCCACCCATCAATGTCCCACAATAAAGATTTATTTAATTCTACGTTTTTGGTTTTGATCCATGTTGCATGTTTTGGTACATTACAACATCGCATGAACATTTCAGAAAATGTTTTCTTAGTCTAATTTCCTTAGTTGAACAAGGCTTTTGTCTTTTTGATTTAGATCTATACTGGGATGGGAGACCAAAATCTCTTCACACCGAAAAAAATGTCAAAGGAATCATTTTCTATCACAAAACATGACACAGCGTTAAGATTTTTGTTAGATTTTCCAGAGCAGATTGTGAGAGTTTTTAAACTAAGCTTCACAGCCCTGATCCTCAGAAGAGGCT
Organism: Cyclopterus lumpus; assembly: GCF_009769545.1. Classification (NCBI taxonomy): domain Eukaryota; kingdom Metazoa; phylum Chordata; class Actinopteri; order Perciformes; family Cyclopteridae; genus Cyclopterus; species Cyclopterus lumpus. The sequence goes on along the minus strand of NC_046981.1, from coordinate 11,490,844 downwards.
TACATTGACAAAGCTGTAATCGGATTAACAAAGTTTAAATATTAACTCCTTGCTTCATACCAGCATTATTCTACTTGCATGAGTAAGAAAGGAAGTGGCCCTTACACATCCAGACCCAGCTGCTAAAGTTAGATTATGTGACTTTATTACTCGATAAAATGTAATGCATTTCAACATCTGTGCTCCACCCCAGAGACTCAAGAATATACATGCAGAGCAAAAGTGGACAACGATTTCCTTAATAGAACTTTTATTTCACAAATGTCAATATTCAGTGTTTCCTCAGCAGTTTTCATCACTACATCTTCTGCAGTCACCAGGATTGGATGTTGATGCAAATCAGAGAACAGACTGACAGTTCTGTTTATGTTGCTTCATATCTTTCACAGAACTTAGGAACTGTGTAAAATGTGTGCAATGGTAAACACAATTTCACTTTGGAAGAAGTTCCTGTTTTTAGCAACATCTTTTTGCATAAGGTTCCTCCATCTGCAGTTGACAATGCACAGATTCCAGGTATTTTCAAGACATCTACACACATACTTTCTGTTTACAACATTTCCTGTTGTTACATATTTAGCAGTTATATTTTTTAATAAACAAATGTAATTATTACAACATATTACACACTTCAGATATATTTCTATCAATTTCCCCCTAAAATATTTTTTGCAGGACAGAATTACATGTTTTATCATAAAGGACCAAACTCCACTCATGTTTCATTCTATTTTATGAATCACTGATACACTACAGCCACTACAACTTTTATTTAATGAGTTTAAAACTATTTCAAACCCATATAGGTGAATATTATCACTGTGTCCCTTCCTGTTCAGAGTCAGAGAGAAGAGTTTGATTGCTACTAAAGTCAACATTTTCAACCAAAATGAAATATCATTGTAAAAAGAAGTCAAATAAAAGTCATACAATCAGACATTTTCAGCCCTATTTACAAGCATGAATAACATGAGCTCTACATTTCTGTGGTCACTTTTATTAATGATGCCGTACTACTTAAAGTGATATATTTGCGGTTAGAGAGGATTTACTTCAAACCTTGTTGCAGTTATCTTGAATATTCAAGGTACTATAATATCACATAAACTCAAGGTAGTGAACGGGAACATTAAGCATTTCAGTTTGTACAAATACACATTTTTCTTCTTCAAACCACAGTTTTCTAGAGGCGACTACAGAGCGACAGAATATTTGTTGGGATATTTCTAGTTTACCATAAACGCTCAGACGTTGGTCAACTTCCCATATGCTTTCTTCATCACTTTCATAGACACATTTCCCCATTTAAAGTTAATCCTATCGTATGTCTCGGCTTTCAGATCTCTCTTGTGGATTCTGCTCAGTCGGATTGGTAAACCTACAACTGTAATTAACTAGCCCAGATGTTGTCTAGCTTTAGATTTAGGACTGAATAGGAATCAAGAAGACATCAAATCCAAAGACTAAGCACCCAAATCTCTCATTCTTCACACTTTTAACCCTCCACAACATGCTACTTTCTAAAAAAAATGTTTTTTTAAACCCACTTTCGGTAATAACACTGTCCAAACGTTCAACTGTCACAGTTTGTGTCTGTGAAGCTCATAAGCTTTTCTGTTTCTGTATTTTCAAAACTCCTTCTGTATCAAACACGTATTCCACAAGAAAGCTAACACTTGTCAATGATCAATCATTTGAAAATTTAAGGTAGAAGTTGTTTTCACAACAATTTTTAGTCCAGGTAAAGAATCCAAAAATCTACATCAACCAAACGCTAACATGTAACTTTACAGCAGCAGAATACTGTATATGGTGTTAGCTGGTATGAACGTATGATCTAATAGACAAGGACACTCAAGTGCCCATGTTCAGTTAAAATTAAACAATAATAACTCACTGTGCCAATTTCATAACGTCATGCCAAGTATCTCTCAACCAAACAACCACGTTTTAAAATAGAAAAGACACTCTGAATAAATGTAAAAGTTCACCTTCACTGAAACCAAGAAACAATCTGGCAACTTTTCTAAAAAATATAATATTGTACTAGCACTTTTAGAGTAGGAGCCTGTCCTCTTCCTTACAGTGAAAGTAAAAGTTCACAACCTGCTATTAGGAGCCAGTCCCTAGATAAGCCCAACAAAGAAAACATTTTTGAAAATGGCACAAAAAATAACTCTAGCAAGGTTATGTTGAGAAAGAAAATCACTGTAAAACAGTCAAAGATATAAGCGGCATCTTTCATTGGCCGGGAGAAACCTAAAAATGTTAGTTATTCTGGACGATACAGTAAGTCGATCTCAACCACTAAACTAAGTACAGTGAAACACATTTCTTCTGTTTCATTAACCTAGACTTTATTTTAATGTCAGTGTTTCACTCAAACATAATTTTACGATATCAAAGTAGTCTGTTTCTATATAACATACCTCAAAATTGAATGGATTGTAATCATATTTATAACAGGTCAGCCTTTACACATGATATACTTTTATACTTAGATTTTAAGATGTTCTATTCCTGCACAAGAAACACAATCTGTATCTAATTCATTTTCCAAAGTAAAGAATCAACATCAACCAATGAGCTGTTACCAGGATTCCACCCGAGATTTGATGGACTGACAAACCACAGAGAACACAGTTGCTGCTGTGGGAATAAATCTCTTACTCAATGATGGGAGCTGAGCGATCGTTGGTAACAGTTCTTCTGAGTCGGACGTGAGCAAATGGATTGGCCCTGAAAGGAGGAGAGGAGAAAAAGGAAAGGTATGACAGTTGCACATCAACTGGGGATTGGTGTTACAAACGAGCTCCTCGTTTGTAACACTGCCTTCAGTTTTAAATGTGTGCCCCCCAAGCCCAACGTGACTAGTAAATTGACTATGACATATAAAGCTGGTGGAATGCGCCTTTAATAACAAACAAAGCACCTCTGAATTGCTAAAAGTTACCTGGTTGGAGAAGGTGGGGGAGAGACCAAATCTGCGGTGATCTGAGATGTGAAGAAGACATAATATTAATTACATTTCCATTCTTATGAAGCATCTATATCTCCTCCATTAACAGTGAGGCTCAGTTGGGAGAAGACATTGACCTTTGACCTCCTCCCAAAGGTTTCATGTTTCTGACCTTGTTGCTGTCGGCCATGCTGAACGGGCGCGGGCGGAAGGTGCTGACCCTCTGGGGAGGAAGGGAGTGCTCCTCCTCTGATTCAGGGGTGAGGGCGGGGAGACCTGCAGACACCAGCTTGTCGAGTTGGCCCGTACTGGTGCTGTTAGCCTTAGACAAGAAGAGAGAGCTAGAGGGAAGGTCCCAGACAGAGAGGAGAGAATTTACAATGAAAAAGACAAAAGGAAACACGAGTTGAGAGATGTTGGTTTTGTGTTAATTCATCAACAACGCTGTTGCTGTTGGAAGTGAATGTGTTGGTGGAAATGCTGAGAGGACAAGCAGTACGTGTCATTCTGCAGTTCATGAGCTCCTGTGCACTTTCTGTGTGTCTGGCTGAGGATGTTTTGATTTATTGAGAATACAGATGGAATTGGGACGGGTGTCATTATTCATTATTTTCCACATAACAATTACCCCATTAAGTTTTCTGTGAATCAACTAATGTTTTAACTTCCTACTTTTTGCTGATTGCTGATTTAAGTTGTAAAACAACTGATAGGAAGTGAAAGAAGACAGAGTCAAAGTCCATCAACCATCTCCAGTGTTTGTTCTTCTTTGACTTACCTCTCGAGGTGATCCATCTTACTGTGGTGGGACTGAGTGTAGGAGAAAGGGAACCAGCCTTTCCTGAGAGTGAAAATGTACAACATGTGACCACTGATGAATAATATAACAAGAGTATAAAGCAGCAAGTCAGGTGTGTGTGTGTGTGTGTGTGTGTGTGTGTGTGTGAAAACTCTCCATTGTCCTCTATGAATATATTTGTTAACCTGGCGACAGAGAGAAGCTTGCACACAACAGGCAGTGCGAGAAGTCCTCTGAAGTAAGAAATAAAAAGGTCTACAGACAGTAAACTTGATTTGTTTTGGCTTTGGGGACGCCTGAACACACAGCCTTGTCTTATGTAATGAAAGTCTTCTAATTGTGTGCATCACACCAGTGCTAAACATTGTAAGGCTCCCTCAAGTTACACAGCCGGTCATTCTGTGGTTTTCTACATCAATGTGAGATTTGTAAAACATACCTTCCAGTTCGTTCATTTTGACCGTAGTGCCACCCGTCTCTGGGCTCAGAGATGAGCAGGATGATGTTGTCACCAGGCAGGAAGTGCAGTAAGCAAGCCCCGCCCCCTAAGCCGCCGGCCTCTGATGCTCCGGGATTGTGAGCGAACATGGCTTCCACACTGGAAGGACCAGATAAAGGCAGCATCCTGGGGAGACTGGAGCCTAGGGAGAGAAGAAAGAGAAACAAAAGTTATAATACAAACTGTCAGCCAACACATGGCTGAGGGGTGTGAGTTTGTTTGGCTGCGCTGAAACACCAGTTGCTCTTCTGTTGTCATTTTTGTCAGATGGCATTCAAACATACAGAAAAGACACATCTCACCCTGAAAGCCGCCCGGCCTCATTTCACTGACATGTCTCTTCGGCAGTGGAAGTGTTGCTGTTGCACACATGTCAGCTGTCTTCAGCAGCCAGGGATTATGTGACGGTGATAAAGTATTGCTTCCTCCTGGTCCCACCTGCTGGTGCAGTAACTGCACAGGCGTCATGGCCCGGGAGAGAGGAGCACTGTGGGGCAGTGGCGGGCTGTGAGGAGCACTGTGGGGGATGGGGAGGGTCATGCCATGCAGGGAGCTGCCGGCCGAGGAGATCTGGCTGAGCGTCATCACCGTGGAGGGGATGAGGCTCGGGGAGAGGTTGGATGTGTTGGTGGCCAGGAGGAGAGAGCTTTGCTGGGCCGAGCCGCCGGACGTGGTGGGGGTGGATGCAGCAGGGCTGACGCTGCCGCTGGCACTGCTGTCGGGGAGGGGGCTGGCTGATGCACTGAGGGGTGTGCTGGTGTGCTGAGGAGACGCTCCTCGGGATGAACCTCCAGCAGCTCCTCCAGTGGAGAGAGAAGAGAAAGTCTGGGGGGAGCCCAGAAGAGGACAGGCTTCACTCTGAGAGGAGGAGGGGAGTGAGCGCTGCTGGGAGTGACTGGAGTCTCCATTCAACAGAAGAGGGACTTCTTGAACAGAGAGCCTCTGAAATATCAAGGAGCAGATACTGTCAACCACCAGAAATTATAAGTCACTGGTAAAAATTGAATAATATGAATGTCTTATTTTAGTATTAAGTTTCCAGTTACCAAAAGTGTGGACTTGAGTCGCCTGACTTAGATTTGAGTCAGACTTAGGCTTTAGGCTTTAGACTTGTCTTGGCAAAATCAAAATCCAAAAAGGACTTCACTTGGACTTTAGCCTTTTGACTTGGAAGGAAAAAAGTGTGCTGAGATGATCTCAGATCGCATGAGGACTTACAGACGATGCATCCAAGATTGTAGAAGCCTAAATGTTATATTTTGAATCAAATTAAGAATCAGCAATATCTCAGCTACATATCTGTCATTGATGGCTCTTATTTCTATAATGACTCATTTAAGAATTAAATTGTGATTTCACTTGAGAGTTACTTGTAACAATTACAATTACTTTGTCCCAACTTTCTAGATTTTTTTGTGGGTTTCAAGCCATCAACCCACCATGTATTCCTTCTGTGGGAAAACACACACGATGCTGATATTAATATTAAGTCCAAAGAACCCATCAGACATCTGACACAAATACAAATGATCTGACCTGTTCTGGCTGAGCAGAGCCGATCTTTGTGTGGCGGAGGACCTCGGCTATCCCTGCAGCCCCTGAGCCTTGAGGTGCAGTGTGACGCAGCAGGTTCAGAGCGCGCTCGGGGAGTTTTGTGGGCTGAGAACACGACTGCTGCCAAGAAGAGAGTTTCTGAGAGAGAAGCTCTCTCACCTGGATTATATTCAGAAGAATACGAATGTTACAGGAGAACTCTTTTTCTTTATGTAAACACAAGAGGAGACCATAAAAACAAACAACTTCCCTTCCCTGTTTTCTCAGCCCCCAGCTGATTGGATCCTACTGAAGATGTGACTCTTCAGAATCAGGTTTCACATATTGAAATACTTCTACATACGTATATTCTTACAAAATGTCCAGTAACTTCCTAAAAACACTGTTTTTTAGCAAACATTACTCAAATAGGAATAAATAGTTCATTTGTTGGGGACTATTTTCAGCTCTGGATTAATACATCTGGATTTCAGAACGTTACCTAATGAATAAATAAGTAAATGTGAACCGCTCACCTTGGAGTGGTAGTTGATGAGCAGTTTGGTGACACAACACTGTCTGTCCACCAGGAAGCAGTATCGTCTCCTTTCCTCTGTGAGCGCAGACTTGTAACCCGAGGCAACCAGTGTGTCCAGCTCGCCTTGACGACGACTCATCAACTCCACAAACTGCAGGAAACGTTAAAGAGATTTCATCGGCAGCCTGAACATCCTTAAACATACAGGCACAGTCCCGCATTCACAATCACACGCTAGGTGTAGTACACAGAGACGGAGTGACCTTTCATGCACATTGTGCGGAGAGAGGAATAAGTGAGGTCACATCCTGCCTGCTGCACAATGATAACCAAATCCAAATCATAAAGCTCTGTCCTTTTGCCCCGGTGACCTTTTTGATCCAACATAACCCTCCAAGTGGCTAAACCCTTTCACTCTCTTATATCAAATCATATTTTTCCAGTAAAGACTTGTGCACTAAGTGGAATCAGCAGATTGTTCTTTAATCGTACTCACACTGGCCTATTTCTTACTCAGATGCTCACACACCTTTTTCAATCTGCTGCTATTCTGAGTTTTTAAGATCTTTCTAAACTGTGCATTTTACTTAAAAATCGGTGTATTTCTTCACCCATGTGGAGCTCTGGGCTTCACTTACCTGCATCTCTCTGTCGCCATATTTGTTCGGGTGGCGACTGCCCTGGCTCTTCCTGCGCAGTTTCTTCAGCTGAGACTGGCAGCGCTCGATGGACTCAGATTTAGACCTCCGCTCACTCTGATACTTCTTGAGAGTGGCCTGAGAGGGAAGCGGGGAACAAATCAGAAGATGTAAATCTAATAAGTGCCCTGCTATTTTATTTTATTGTATTGTATATATGTAAACCTGTTTGCTGCTGCTTCACTAAATGTCCCCCTGGGGATGAATAAAGTAATATCATATCCTATCAATAAGTGTTGGATGAAATGAGGTGACAGATTTAAGATTTCAGTGTGGTAGAGTCCACTTTTATTTATTAAGGTGAACTTTTTTTAATAATAATTATTTGTACCATTTATCAGTTACATTTAACACAATTACACTTGTGTATTTCCCCATAATTCATTCAATAATTTCCGTTATTAATTTAGAATTAGCTACACAAATAAACTTGCCTTCCAGCCAAATAAATGACACTAAACATGAATGTTTGAACTTACTGTGAGGTATTTAATATCCAGTTCCAGCTTCTGCTCCAACTGGGCCAGCAGCTCAGAGTGAAACAGCTTCAACTGTGGAAGAAAGATCCATATGCAGCGTTTTAAAGGATACTGACACTGTGAAGTCCTCTTAAAAGGCTGTTGCAGAAGTCATCAAAACAATATGAACCTTTGTTAGAAAATAAACTCTAAAAATGGTATTCCCTCTGGCCACTCTATAAACAGTATATATATATATATATATATATATATATATATATATATATATATATATATATATATATATATTTATTTGTTGCTTGCTTGTAATGGCGTCTTACCACGTCTTCCAGCTGCACCTGGATCTGTCTGTGGACCTCGGCCATCTGGAACAGTGTGTCTCCTGTAAGCAGCAGTAAAACACAGGACTGTGAAGGCAATCAGTATTAAATATGATTAGATCAGCTGCGTTTATTAGTGACAGTGCATCGTTGACCTGTGCAGAAATAGTTTCATCTGTGCTCTAATGATGGCTTCGAACATCAACAGTGATGCAGGACAACACATCGGTAAAAATGTCATACGAGTTGCTGTTTTAACACAGTTTCTCATTTACAAAGAGGCGGTCAGCTGTGTGTCCCTCCCTCGGTCACACAGCTCTGTAGTATGTGGTGGCTGGCATCTCGCCCTCCGACTCTCCTGCCTGCCTCCCCCGCTGTTTTCAGCATTACAATGAGATCATGTGGTGTTGTTAATCTCCCAACAATGACCCTACTCTCTCCCTTTCCCTCTGTTCACTCCCTCTCTCTCTACATTTCCTCACTCCCTCTTGTCTTCATCTCCTCACTCAGCAGCACAGACTATTTTCAACTTCCCTCCAGCTGTCACATCAACTCTCTATACTTTATTAGGTCCATCGCAAACTTATTTGTATTTGCTCTTCAACCCAGTCCTTCTCACCCAGCTCTTTGGAGCCTTGGCTGTCGCTGGCCAGCTCTCCAAGTTTCACCAGAGCATCAAAGTACCCTTTAGCAGCCACAGTTACTCCTGAAGAAGAGAGTACATATTAGTGAGCTCTGAAACGTATCCTGTGATTCAGAGGCCAGTGGCTCTTGAATTACCTGTCAGGGCTTTCTCATAGTGTTTCCCCATGGTCACAAAGTTCTTCAGACTGGGGTTGAACTGGTCCAGAATCCCCTGTTGACAATGATACACACAAATAACAAGGAGTCAATAATTAGTCAAATTATGACAAGCACTTATCTGGAGATTTTTCATATTTCAAACCAATTCTCCACAGTTGATTAGGTTCAGAAACATAAATAGACAGAGGAGACAAACCTTATAGACATTTTCTGTCATCTTGTTGACTTCTTCTGTTCGAGACATATTTCTTCTCTCTGTTATTTGCTGCCACAATGTAATTTAGTATTGTTTATTTCTGTTGTTCAGGGTCTTAAGCTTTGCAGCAGACAGCTACCCCCTAAAAGAGGAAAGACAAAGAAAAGATACAGTGAATGATGAGCTCTAACAATGACCCATAGGATTTACCCAAAAACTTGATGAGTGTGACCAAATCAGGTGTTTTTATCTTCATGTCAATAGAGGAAAGAGGCTATCAATGCACGTATATATATATGTAATATTGTATATTTGTATTGTGCCACGTGTAAAGAGGACCACCTGAAACAGCTGTACTATAAAATAATTGATAGTACAGACTGGAAGATTCTTCTTTTCTCTCATATTCACAACACAATAATCTCTACAGTGCCATAGTTATCTTTATAAATGACTGTAAGGGTGACATTTAAACCAGCTAGAGGATTTGTAAGGCCATCGAACCAACACAGTGAAGAGGATGTCAGACCGTCTTCTGTTTTGTCTGAGGGCAGCGCTGTTATTTCCACACGGATCTCCTCTGTGTCTCAGCTGCCAGTTTCTACATTATCGCTTCGCAACATTCCGGCAACCTAAATATTTCTCCAAGATTTGTGTGCCAGACGAGTTATACCATTTCAGATAAGAACAATGGGCTCCTCCAGTCCGAGTCACAGGAGTCAGAGCACTAAATAAACACACGACAACTCGATCGAAGGGGGACTGCTGCGGGGTCAAAGGATTGCAAGTCTGGATTTAATGGCAAAATGCTCATTGGGTTTTCCCTGTGCAGTCCTCCTTTGTTATCACAGCGAGATTAAAGAGAAACGATGACCCAGATCAACTAATGGTATATAACACAAAGAAAACATGTCCAGTCTCTTGCTCATTAAGGCCACCCTGGTGTATTCTGTACTGTGTCAGAGGAGCTCAGCCTGCAAGAAGAGACAGAAAAGTGGGAGCTGTGTCCAAACTTGGCCTGTTTAGTTTAGTTTGAAGGACTTTAAAGGATTGCACATTAATTAAAACGACTAAATAAAATACTGAAGCTAAATTTAAAAAAAAAAAAGTGTGTGTGTGTATATTTTAACTTAATGTGGTTTCATTCTAAGATATAAAGTGTTGCTTGTTTCAGGATGCAACAGGAGCAGTCTGCAGGTGGTTGGGAAACCGACACAGAAGATGCATTCATGCGGTTTGGCCTCTTTAAATTTCTTCAAATGGTTTGGAAGCCATTATTGCATTGAAAAGCCATGAATTAACCATTAATCTCACGTGAGTCTGAGACGAGTTCGATGAGCAGAATAATGATCTCCAACCATTTTAATAAGCAAAAATGTCATAAAAAACTTTGTGAAGACTCACAGTTTGTCTCTGTAATAGATTATATTATCTTATAGTATCTAATATCTTTGGGTTTTAGAATGATGTTCTGAAAAAAACTATTGCAGCGCAACTTATGCTTACAATTCTCTGAAATTACAAAAAACAAACAGAAACTTGTGTTCAAATGAGTTATGCAAGAATTGAAGGTAAGATTACATGTTGGTGATTTTGAAAGTATCTTGTCTTGTCTCGTGGTAAAATGATGCCAGATATTCATGCATCTACTTCCAGCATTTCTCTCGAGAATGAATGGTGCAACATTTGCAGCTAAAACATGACTCCAGCACCAAATGAGCCTTGTTCTTCTACACGATCTCATCTTATAAGTTCATCAAAGTCTTTGGGGGGAAAAAACTCAGGCAAATGCAATACAACGCCACAAAAAAAAACATACAACATGCCATAAATACGTTGGGAAATGACACAGTGGATGTCTCGCGAGCAAAGAAACAGAGAGAAAAGCACCGTGTGATCCATCTGCTCACACAGCCGCAGCTACCTGCTGCTCTCCCGGTCCCACTTCCATTTGTAAAACAGTTACACATAATTCAGCTACTCTGGGAGAAGAAAAAAAGTTACCTACCTTTTCCGATCTCATTGTGTGAAACGATAACGGCTTCCTGCGCGTCTTTGAGTGTGAGATGAAGAGTACAACACCCCCCCCCCCCCCCCCCCCTCTTTTCTTCCTATTAGGCTACTTTCCCCCTCGGGTAGTTAGTGGGGGGTTGTTTCATCCAGCAGAGCACTAAATCTCCCCTCCACCCCTTTTTCACATGGCCCTCTCTCTCCCTTTCCTCCTCTCGCTGCCTCTCCTCTCAGGAATCGGGGTCAGATATTTGGTGCCGTTCAGTACCTCTCCTCATTACTGAGCCGATTATAAACATGCCTTCACGCCCGCAACAACCGGGCAGAAAAAAAAAAACACCGACAACCCCCCCCCCCCCCCCCCCCCCCCCGCCCAGTACAACCAGCTCCCTGCAGTTGGAAACCACAGTCAGCCTCCCAGTCTGTGTCTCCCTCTCGCTCTGTCACTCGGGCAGAATAACAATGAGCCAACGGGACCTCGTGTGAATAGGAGCAGGAGAATAATGACTTGAACTTTTAAAGCCAAAGACAGAGCAGCACATGCGGGCCTATCACTGGCCTACATACCCGGACCATCACATACTCCTGCTCCCCATTCTCAAAGGGGGGACACAGGGAGGAGGAGGAGGAGGAGGAGGAGGAGGAGGAGGGGGCCTCCATTTAGTGCAAAACAATGCTGAGAAGATTAGAGGCTCACGTACAAAATAAAGGTGCTGTAGAGGTTAAAGTGGGGGAAAAGTCCAACTAGGGTTGAGAGTCCATAGAAAGTAATAAAGTACATTTACCCGAGTACTGTGCTAAAGCACCATTTTAAATGTTAATTGTACTTCACTTGAGTACTTTTTCATACTTACACTTGTACTCCACTACATTTCAGAGGCAAATATTGTACTTTTTAAAATGTGTTTGACAGCTTTAGTTACTTTACAGATATATACAATATTTAACTCCTCTAATAAATTATGTTATACTATTAGTTCAAGCCACCCAGACTTCACCACCTTTACCAACTGCAACACTAAAGTGATGCACACATTAATACCAAAATGGGCTATTTTGAACAATTAATACTTTTGGTACTTACCAGTTTGGTACTAGTACTACTTTTGTACTTTTACTTAAATTCTGATTAAGAATTTCAATTTACTACAGAATATTTGTACAATGCACTATTACTACTCTTTCTTTAGTAAAAGATCTGAATACTTCCTCCACCTCTGGTTATAGACTATAATTTTTCCGCAAGTTTTGAAAAGTATATTTTCTCAAGTACTCAACTTTACCAGAGCTGTAACCCTGAGCTGCTGAGGACACTCTCACAGGTGGGACATGCTAAAAAACTTTACAATCCAATAAAAAAAAGCTCTGTGTACTATAACTTCCAGATAATTACAGTGGAAGTAAGTATTTCCATCTAAATGTGGTGGATTGGTCTCAAGTACAGTGTTGGTGCTTTACAACTGCACATTATGTACATAGATGTACATAGAGCTAGAGAGGTGGACCTCATGTAGTACATTTAGGTGTCTGACTGAAGCTGTATTTTGATGCAGTTGCAGGTTTTCCCCAGGTGGTGGCGATGTGTGACACAATGTCCTGCAGCACCTCCCCTGCATTAGACCAACAGCCATAGTTGTGCAACAAGTGAAGACTGTAGACATTAAATCTGTATCTTTAAGCATAAAAAAGGCAGGAAGAAACAAAAGTACACATTTAAAACACATTTCATTCATAATAGTGGACCATTCCCATAAATAAAGCCAATAATGAAACATTCAGCACAGCAAACATGTACATATGTTCTACTCAGGTGTTACTTTACTTCACCTCTCACCAGCTCATTGTTTCTCCACACAACCTGCGCTAACACAGTATTTTGAATGAATGGACACAAACCGGATCAAACCAACACCAACAAATCAGATCAAAGTGTGTTTACTCATTAGCAGGGTATCCAGGACCATCTCTCAATTCAAAAGACGAGACCTCTTCTCTTTCCGTCATCATGGGAGCCTCCAGCCCGCCAGCCTTATGAGAAGCTCTTCGGCGTCCCGGGTCCCCTCAGAGGGGAACACATGGAGGCGCCTGTGGTCCGCTGTCCTGGGACCTGAGCAGTAAAGCTGTTTGTCCCGGCTTGCTTCCTCTGGGCCTAACACACACGTGTTAAGGAGATTGGCAGACAGGAGAACCAAACTCACACTGACCTATATTAAACAACACCGATGACTCATGCACACCTCTCATGTCTATCTATGTCTTTACTTGGACTGAGACCACATGTGTATAAACAGTGTCTCAAATGAATGTCCTGCCAAGCAAATCAAGGCAGGGGTCAAAGTGTCACCACACATAGAAATAAAGCTCGAAACATACTTGACACATATGTCAGTTCCCCCATTGAACCTAAACGACAAATGAGAAGATGTAGGTAAAGGTGCGATAAATATAGATTTAAACAGTTTTAGATGACTGAGATGAGAAGATGCTTTGTACGCTGAGTGTAATATAATGCATAATGGTGTATAGTACTGTTCTGGGAAACTGAACTTTGGTAATTAAGATGTAATTACACTAAAAGAGTGACAGAGCCAGGGCACCGATTTTGACTGTTCACCTCTTTCCCTCCTTTTAATCCTTGATACTGAACACGTGTCACACTGAACGGACATCTCTTGTAATCAGGCGGTTCAAGTGCTCTTTTGTCCAACTGCTCTGATTGTTAGTCGGATTTCAAGCTTTCACTTTAGTCAGGGAAGAGTCCACTAGCAGCCGCCTGACAACAACATCTTAACCCAAGGTCAACTTTCTAAAACATCGGCAGCAATGTTAAGGTAATGAAGAATAAAAAAGTGACTATTGTTCTAAAGTGACCATGCCTTGAGTTGCGCAACCAATTAATTTAGCAATTGCTCAGTTTCTCCTATTAACAAGGTTTTAATACCCAGAGGTTCGATATCTGCCATTGTGTCTAAAACCTGTTATCTGACCTGTAATCAACATGCTGGCTCCATTATTTGGTGTTGTGAGAATTTCATTGACCTTAAATCAGCCATCTGCTGTCCTGCCGCTGCCTCTTTGGCTGTCAGTCAGACTGGAAGAGACGAGTAATTAATCAGGCCAATTACTCCCGTGCTGAGATGGAGGTGAGCTGTGTGATGCCTGGCTGGAGGAGCTGAGCCAATGACTGTGTCCTGTTAGAGTTGATGGTTGTAAATCAGAGGTCAAATTAAAATACAAAAAGTGTTTATGGAGGTTGTCAGAGAAGGATAATATATAACCAATACAATCAGGATAAAAATGAAGGCGATGGAGCAGCGAGTAGGATGTCGAAGAGTCAAAAGAGTCTGGCAGGAAAAGAGGTGTGGTCTTCCAAGAACAACACAACAACGCTGAAGGAGGGGAGGAGGAGGAGAGAAGAGAGAGGTAGAGACAATGAAGGAGGGATAGACAGAGTTGAGCTCTCCTCAGGAGTAAATCTCTCTCAATCTGATCAGTGTGTGAGGTGGACTAACTCACGACAGTGGACAGGGACTCTCAGGGACTCTCAGGGAATCTCAGGTACGGATGCTTTTACAATGTTAATTTAACTGAAACAGTGTGTTAATGTTGTCTTATATTAGTTTAACTATGTCCACGAGGTGTAACAGAGGACAGTTAAGAGCCGTAGAGTGGCTCTTTACCTTTTACCATTTAGAAGCAAAGGAACATAAACCTTTTTGCAGTAAGAAATATTGAGAAAAAACATACATGATAATTAGTCAATCATTAAAATACAAAAGGACACAACTTAGATGAAGGAGAAAGAAAAAGAAACATGAGTTTGGGGAAGTTACTAAAAGCAGCTCCAACTAAATGTAACTGCAGTAATCAAGACGTTGAGACATCTCCAGAGATGTGTCTGTCCGTCAATAACACGTTCCTAAAGGAAATAGATGGATCCTTGAATTAATTCATCTTTATTCAGCACTGATGGAAAATAGAGAAAGATGTATATTTTTTCCATGTTCTACTAAATGTGGGTAAATGAACGAATTACACTTTAACACATTTTCTTCAATGGAGGTTTAAGAGATCGGCTGCAGAGTTTGTTTCCAACTGAGGGGGCGATACAAATCTGTCGTAAAATACATATTTTCACTCACTGTTCTAATACTGTTTGTGTCGCTGGCCGTGACAATGAACTAGAATGCAGCTGGAAGAGATAAAACAATACAAAGAAAGAGCATTTAAAGCTTTTTTCATGATAATTAATGCTCCATTTGGCCTTATCTTTATTGTTCGGTTATATTGTGCATGTTCCAAGTAGATTAATTCGTTATTCAGAATTTAATAGAACATGCAACACTAAATATAATGTAGCAGCGATGAGGAGATGCTTTATGGTTTGTAAACTACCAAATCTGCTGTTTTTGCATCTCACAGATTTAAGTAAAAAGGCTTTTTAAGACATGCATATCATTTTACACAATAAAGACTATTAAGTGGATGACGCACCAGCAATGAGAATCTAACTGCGTGTGATTTACACCGAGGAAAACTTAAAAATTAAACAAAGTGTCTCAACCACTTTTGGGAGAACTACTCACCAGAGAAAATTCTGTTGACATTAATCTTGTAATGCACTGGGATGTTAATAGTTTCAACGCCATCCATTCTGTGTCTAGAAATAATCTGTTTGTTTACAAATAGGGAGTTTTTAAATTTGTTTGTCAGAGTCAACTGTTCTTTTTTTTTTTTTTAAAGCAAAGGTCTAACAGCTGTTGTCAGTTTTTAATTTGGGACTAATCGCACTACTTAAATATCCACCATGAACATATGGTGCAGGGATGTTGCACGAGCCCAGTGGATTAACACACACACACACACACACAGAGAGAAAGAGAGAAGCACGCAAGCCCACTTATCTCTGGTTAAGGTAGCACAACAACTGTGTGTAATTAGGCTAATTGAGTGGCTTGAGGTTAGTAATAAACTTATAGTGCTAAACGGTGCTGATTGGGTGTGACACGGTTTTATACCTCGACCAGCTGTCTCTCCTGTAAGCCGTTAATCAGAATAGGGACCGCAGAGACAGCATGTAGTTAAGTTCAAAGGCGGTTTCTTTAATGTAATGATAATGTAAGTATAAGTACATTATAACAAAGATGATTCTCAATGCATTAAAAAAAGGAATTATTTCTAAATTAACTCTGGGGCTTAATAACACATTTTTAAATTGGCGTTTGTTATTGATTTTTTATTCAGGCTGAAATGATCATTGTCAAACAACAGACTATGTTTGTAGGTATTTTTACACTGTGTTTCATTATTGTTTCATTATTGATAAAGTACAGTGAATCGTGTATGAACTATCAACACACACACTTACACACACACACACACACACACACACACACACTGTGGAGGCTGGTCACTGTGAGCAACAGGTGGTCGGTGAGGTTTCGCTGACATTTCAAAATGCCGACCCCGTATAATGAAGGGCATGTTAGGCTCCGAGTGGTCAGGGACAGGGAAAATAATGCATGACACATGGACGTTAGGGATCATTCTGAGATGTAGATTTTAAACAATGTACGGCTTTTAATACCATCCTCCAAGTATAAGATTTAAATGACCACCAAATTAAATTTGTGAACCTATGTCATTCAACAAAAGGTCCTTTTGGGCTTTCCGGAAGTCAAAACCATCAAAGTAAGTTCCCACCAAAGGTAACGACAAAGGTCTTGTGGCGCTGTCAGGTCTAGTCAGGATGTCCCACTTGTGACTAATCCTTGTCTGGGCAGCCTCTGGTAGGTTTGGCCCATGCCATGTGAGGTTACTGGTCAGGCAGACTGCAGCTAACTGGGGCCAGAGACGCGTCGCTGAGCTGTTCATCCATCAGACCGTTTATACACGCCAGCCGAGTCCAGAAGTGTCTCTTCTCAATGTCCTGTTTGTTGTTGGAGCTAGAACAGCGCAAATAAAAAAGAGACATGTCTGTTAACTTCTAGATACAAATAAAGGGCACTGGGATAAAAATATCAGAAAAATTAAGAAAAATTTAAAGCTGCCTTTTAGGACACATGATTGTGCTGTTGTGTCCGTCCTTTGTTGATGCTAATAGAAACCCTCAATCTAAAGTCTGCTGTTTTATTTTACAGGTTTTCATTTTTCAGTGACGAAGGGAGAAAACGGTATTTGTTATGGGTGGCTACTCTGCCGATGGAGATCTTTGTTATCATGCTTCCTGATGTCTCCTCTCCAACAACAAAGAAGTCAACACAACCTTTACTTTAACCGACATCACACATTTTGACGTGAAGCCAAGCTCCTTAGACTTACTGGCTGAACGGTGGATGGAGATTATGAGGAACTCTCAGTCTCGACACATGTTCCTTGTTCCCATTGGGTTTTCTTTACTTACACTTCTCCTTTGCCCTTCAACTGCAAGCTCAGGGTCTGACTATGACTATGGGGCTCACCCACGCTTTGTTTGCACCCCTATTCCTGCGGATGCAGACCCTGCCTGCTTCCCTACAGGGGGTCCAGGTGTAGGGGCAGCAGGGCCCAGCGGACCAGGCCATCAAAGTGCACCTCCTGCTGGCTGGTGGGGGGCGAGCGAGGAGGCCAAAGCCACCATCCTCCACCTCAGGGAGAGCCTTGTCCAGCAGAAAGAGACCATCCTGGACCAGAGAGAGACCATTAGAGAGCTGACGGCCAAGCTCACCCTGTGCGAGGGCCTCGGACGAGGCGTGACGCCTCACGACGAGTTCCATGGCACAGCGTCGCACCCCCATCACGAGGGGGTGGCCGGCCATCACACGTACACTGACAACGGGCACTATAGCAACCAGCAGGGTCACCATGGAAACCTCATACCAGACTCGCCGCACTTCACCTCTGTCGGGGGGCAACGAGCCGATGGGGGGCACAGCATCCACCACCAGGAGAAGGATAAACATGTGACACCAGGGGACATCACATCCTCCCCAGAGCAGATGGAGAGGATGCTGCAGGCGCTGAAGGAGAGGCTGGACAATCTGCAGGTGAGCAACAACAGGGGGAACCTTTTCCACCTGGCCATCAAAACTATAGGAAGAAAGAAAAGGTCGACTAAAGAAAATATAACACAGTTGATGAATAGGAAAGAGGAAGTAGGAGGAGGCTTGTGATGTGCGACGGGCCATTATCGGTCTTTCCATTGTTTGGACAGACTAATGCTGTCGTCACCAGATTGCTGAATAATTAAGTCCCAGAGTAGTATACCCACTAAACCCTTAGAGAGAAAAGAACAATTAATTACGTAATTGCATAAAGCCACTCACCACATTGGCAAGAGAGTCACTCAGTGGGCACCTAAGAGCGACAACCGGCTCAGAGGTGGACGTTGCTCTGAAGCATTGGGTTGACTGGGCACATTTCATTTGAGGTGGTCCTTTTTTTTCCTCTAGTTAATCACTGTTTTAACTTTCCAGGTACATCTATCTGTCCATTTCTGCTCGCTCTTCTCCCTCAACTGTGATCACAGAGTGATGCCAGGAGCTGTTTAGTGTGTAGACGAGATGGGAGGTGGCAGCACGAGTCTAGCATCCGCAGTAATTATCGTAATCTCCATCGACAGACTGGTAATCAGGACATGCACAGGGACAAAGCCTGGATTACCTGAGAGGAAGAGAAGCAGAAGTAGACACAGGAAGACACAATTAATATCCGATTGCTGCATTTGACATTGAAAGATTAATAGTGGATGTAAATAGCAGGTGCTCTCTCGTGCAGGTGACAGACGATGACGCGTGATTCCTTGAGGTCAGTTTGTGCCGATGCCAGAGTACCACTGATGCCTTTGTCCCCACAGCTGGAAGCACAGAGAAGGAAGTACTCGTTGTTACCAATACTTCACCTTTGTTCTGCACCTCCCTCCGCAGAAGAGGAACACATCCATCACCTACTCCAGCTCTCTGAAGGAGCTGCTTCAGAGGAAGATCAGCGCTCTGGAACAGCAGCTGCACCATCGCATCGCCTCCCACAGCGGCCCGGACCACCACCACGAAGACAGCAGCCACAGAGACGCCGGAGACCATCACGATGGCGATCACCATGACGATGGTCACCCAAATGACCACAAGGACGACCGCAACGATGGCGGTCACAGTGACAACGAGAACCATAGTGACCGTCACGATGATGACCATCACGATGATGACCATCACGATGCAGACCATCACGATGCAGACACGGACCACGCTGACGGCCACCACGACGATGACGACCACCACAGTAATGGAGCAGATAGTCACAGTTACCTTTCACACACAGGATACAGAGAACCAAGCCCAAGGACTGGCTTCCACTCAAATAAACTGGAAGCAATGCTCAGCCAGCTGCACCTCTCAGGTACACAACCAGTGTGGGAACTTTTTAATATGCAGTCCCTCCTTACAGCCAATGAGTTAGGACGTGTTCAAATTAATACGACGTTGTTTGAGTCTGCAGCATGTTACCAAAGACAAGGAGAACTATCTGCAAAACTTTACACAAACATATTGGAAGTACAGTGAACAATCTGATTCTTATATTACATCAGGACATTCTTCTACAAATAAAAAAGCTTTTTAAGTGAACTTTCTGTCATTATCTTCTCACATTCTTATCAACATCAGGAATGAAGTAGAGTTTTAAAGTTCATTGTTGACGGCTGTTAATAAAACTAAACAAAATGACTTATGATCAAATGCTCCAGAACAGATACTAAATTGAAGTTGAGGATCTTAGATTGATTTATCCACTTGCAAGGTCAAGAGTGAGCCAAATAAATGTGATGTACTTAAATTGCTCAGAAATATTAAAGTTTGAACATCTACAAAACAATTCCAGGACAACTAGGCCATCTCATTCAGTTGCTAAATGGTCCGTGACCCACGGGGAGATTGTTTTCTCATGGTGTGATGTTACTTCTCTTCAAAAACAGGCTCCGGCAGGACAAAGTTTCATAGTCCGGACGCCTTCCAGATCAGCTTCCCCATAAGAACCAACTACATGTACGGCCGGGTGAAGAGGACGCTGATGCAAGAGATCTTCGCTTTGACTTTGTGTCTTTGGATCAAGGCGGGCGTGGGGCCCGGCCTGGGGACGCCCTTTTCTTACTCGGCACCCGGACAGGCCAATGAACTGGTGCTCATTGAGTGGGGGAACAACCCCATGGAACTGCTGATCGATGACAAGGTGGGGGCGGGCCTATAGAAACACTGCAGAACGGGGCGCTAAGCATAGTGTGGCTGCAGAGTTAGAGGCCCCCAAGGCTTATTTTCCTCAATCGGCTTCTTACTATGAGTGAAAGGATCCCGCACAACACACACTGTTCTAGATATGTTTGTACTTCTTTTTTATGCTCTCTCCTCACTGGTTTGAAGTGGGCAGGACACGGTTAAAAAGAAGGTGACGTCACAAACTCTTGAGCAGCAATCCGGCTTTAGAACTAAGGCCGGCTGGTTGTTTGCTCACTGCCAATCAAATCTGATCAAATCACACACGCGCATAGTCCTCACATTTGCTGATTTTATATATTTTAAACTTTCTAAATATCTCTGCGTATTATCCTACTCAATATTTTAAGGAATTCCTTTACGTATCTTAAAAGACATCCCTGCGGTCTAAGCAGCTTCAACCATCTAAAGTGTGGTTGCCGCTTCAATTGTGCACTGATATTTGCAGTTTAAAACGTGTTTTCTTTCTTCAGGACTTATTTGTATTACCCCAGGATGTATTTATATCATTGTCTCACCATCTCCAATGGCTCATCCCCAGGCTGTGGCGCTCCCTCTGACTCTCGGGGATGCAAAGTGGCACCACGTGTGTGTGACCTGGTCCACACGGGACGGACAGTGGGAGGCCTACCAAGACGGAGTGCAGAGGGGGTCCGGGATAAATCTTTCCCCCTGGCACCCTATCAAACCTGGAGGGGTCTTCATCCTGGGACAGGAGCAGGTAAAGCTAAAGAGATGTATTCTCTGTAGATGCACATTTCAGGAAGGCAGAACAATGAGAATCTAATATGCTAAATATTAAATAAATACCCCACAAAGAGCTCTGAGCTTGAAACATTTTACAGTCCAGAGAAGCCTTTTTTGGGGGGCTATTTATG
This sequence comes from Cyclopterus lumpus, assembly GCF_009769545.1. Lineage (NCBI taxonomy): Eukaryota > Metazoa > Chordata > Actinopteri > Perciformes > Cyclopteridae > Cyclopterus > Cyclopterus lumpus. The sequence goes on along the minus strand of NC_046981.1, from coordinate 11,469,889 downwards.
ACATTAAGTGCTTGTATCTTGGCACAAATTGAGCATGTTACATTCTTGGATTGGAAAACGATTATTACTGCTGATGGTGAATGTTCTTTCCCTCTTCTTCAGGACACGCTGGGAGGCCGTTTTGATGCCACTCAGTCATTTGTGGGCGAGCTGTCAGACGTGCACATGTGGTCACATGTCCTGACTGCCAGTGACATCTACAGCCTGGCCTCCTGCGGCAGCCACCTCAGAGGAGACGTCATGGCTTGGTCCGAGTCAGAGGTGGAGCTTCTTGGAGGCGTCGCCAAATACCCCTTTGACCCCTGTCACTGAGAGGCCATAACACCAGGGAGGGGTGGATAGATCCTTGAACGTACTGAGAACATTTATTATAGATCAAAAAGTGTGAGGATAAAAAGTCCCTTTGGCTTTCAGGTGTTTTTTAGGATGATCATTCAGCGGCACCAACTCAATGCCTTCCTCTAAACTTAATCAGATACCTTTTTGTTTAAAAAGATCAATAACAACAAGTTGTATCTGTGTTTAGAAACTTTGTAGGGACTTAGTGGACTTTGGCCTTAGGTTTTGGGCTCTACTGTAATCCTGAGCTAGTGTTGTATGTGACATATTGTCATATTGTTAATAAGACGTAATAATGTAGGGCTGTGATGAAATGATCAAAGCGTACATGTGTTCTGTTGTGGTGAAGTGACAAACTGTTGTTAGTTTGGATGAGTCATAGAAATGTGTTGAGGAATCAATTTGTAGTCTGGATACTTCTTTTTTTTTAAAAAAAGGTGTGCCAGAAAATACAGCTAATTTACCAAAGAAAACTTAGAATTGATTTGTGTTACACAACTCTAATAATGTGTGTCATAGATAGATAATTTACGTGTCATAGATAGATTGATCTTGTGGGTGAAAAACTGCAAAGACTGAACTCAGAGTTTTACAGCCTCGTTTTATAAACACAAAACGTGTACAATGCATCCGTTTGTTCACTTAACAAATCGCTGACATGCATCACTTTTTTCCCCCAATATATTTGAATTATCTATTGAAATTGTGTATTTTGTGTCGAGTCATTGCACTGTGGCTTCTTAATTTCTTACATGATCTGGCCTTGACTGTATATTTGTTAATGTATATAAAACACTGAGATTAGGCCAGGTTAAATTTTTGACATGAATTGTGTGTGTTTGTGATTTTTTCTTGTCAATGTAAATAAAAGGTATACAACCAGTTGTTTTTCACCATCTGTGGAGGTCAAACACAAACCTGTCAACTGGCAAAACAACAACATATTAGAATATTATTTAATGACTTGAATCCCAGACGCACATTCACAATGCAGCTGATCCACAAGACGTAATAACTTGACACAAACTAATGCCAACGTTATTAGAACTCAACTAACGCTGACTAGTTACAAAGACCCACATTTACCAGGTTTTTGAATTGTCTTAACGTGAACTCAGGTTTTGCTCGTATAATCTGCTTGGACTGGAAAAAACAAAACATAAACCCACTTCACAGAAACGGTTGATTTGTGTGCTTGTATTCAGCATAATGTTGTTTTCTATGTTCACCATCTTGGTTTAGTGTGTTCAGTGCTCAAATGACCAAAGTTAAAACATATGCAGCAATCCATCATCTTTACCATTTATTGTTACACAGTAGTTTACTGGCACCAATGTATCGTTTTCATTTTGCTACATTTACAGATGATCTATCCATCTTCACCTCACAGTAAATAAAAATAAATAAAATACAAAATTAACACATTTTCTGAACGGGGTGGAATCAGAAACAGGCCCAGTTTCAATCTGATCATTTCAGTGTTCAATATTTAGTTTTAATGGAAATATTTGTTGACCCAACATTTTTTTTGGCAACTTTGCACTTCAAGGATACCCAGAAAGCGAAGGCCAACAGGCAGTCCATGTTTTTGAGTGGATGCACTAACATGGAGGTATACATTTAGGCCGTGGTCAGTTCGATGGAGGAGAGTAAAAGGCAATCTGTATCTGAAGGATTCATCACTTGCTGTGTCTTTAAAACGGTCTACATGTTCTGATCAGAGAGAAAAGACCTCATTTCATTTCAAACAACATGATCTTTATCATCAGGTGAACAAATACGGTACATGTTGTTAGAAAAAAACAACTGCTAAAGCCGGCACCCACCAGGTGGTGGCGTTATACAGTATTTCTACAGTTCATGGTTCATCCTTCATCATATTGCAGTGTGTGAGATCGCCAGTAGAGGGTGATAAAGAGTATTGTCAGTCAAAGTAACAGCATTTTCTCCAAAATGCTAAAATTGATAAAGTGCAGTAGACAAGTATTTTCACTACAATTTAAAATGCCAAGTCAACAAACTACTAGTAATAAGTTCATGAACTGGATGTCAAGCAAAACTATCACTGGACACAAATCTAGACTTGTTACTGATTCATTACATCTGAACATTTTAATATTATATAATGAATCAAAGCTTCGTTAGTGTTCCTTGTTTTGTTGTCTCTTCATTTCCATCACCGTGGTACGATGGGAAATGTCTATTTCAGCGTGTGAACAGCGTAGAGTGAGAGACTCATTCCTGCTTGTGCTTTACAGTCTGGTTTACTCCAAAAACCAACAGGGTGGCCAAGAGTTAAATCAGACTACTAAACATTTCCTAAATATCTTTTTTATTTTCCAATAAAACTAAGATTAAAACAATTTACTCTACGCGTAAATCAACTTCCATATTAAATGCAATTTGTCCATGTCAACAGGGAACACTAAAACTTTTCAATTCAGTGCACTAGCATGATCAGCGATGCATCAGTACCTACGACTGACCAATTTATCAACATGCAGTCCTACAGTAGCTCGTACAAAAATCAGATTTTAACAAAAGATAAAGAATAAATTAAATCATTTCTATGTGTATCGTAAACAAATATGCTAACATCTATTTACAAAAAGTATACATTGTAATGAGCTGCCGTTGTGATTTCTCAAAGCTCCCTATAGTGGACAGACCCGGCTCTAACAGTTAAATGTCTGACAGAGTTATTACTCGTGAGAAAGATGTCAATGTTCATCGGCAGGAAGGACATTATTTGTGTTATGCTAGAACATTACATCTGAGAGGACATGCTCAGTATAGTGGTATGAAGGATTTGTAAACAAGCCTACAGACTGGAACTACGGTTTACTCTGCTATTGCTCCAACATGTAAAAAAAGAAAACATGCTGAAGAAATATATATATATATATATATATATATATATATATATATATATATGCTCAGTAAGCTGAAACAGTAGCTATCTGGAAGGAGAGGTACAGCTTTCTCCATTATTTCTGCAAGTGAAGCAACCGTTCGGCCTTGAGAAACGACCATATTTGAAGGTCAACAGTAACTTGGCGATTAGTCATGAACAGTGACATTTTCCTCACATAATGGTTAAAGTATCCAAGAGAAGACAGGAGCCATTTGTGTCAAAGCCATTAAAAATACTATCGGAAGTGATGGACACGTCTCTAATCATTTGCTGCTTTGACTTGACCGATTCCTCTCGGACCAACATGGACTAAACATAAATCTGGTTAGTGTTTGAATAGTGCATTCACATTTTCTCTAAGATAAACACTATCAAGAAAGGCAATTTCTCATTCAGGCAGCGTCAATAGATGTGAAAGACGACTTCACAAGAACTGAAGCTGCTTGCTCCTTCAGACCATATTCACACTAATGCAGACAGATACGTTCAGAAGATTTTTGGTCCAAACTATCATTTTCAGACAAAAGTTGTGGTTGCAGTTGTGCATAACAAGTAGTATTAAACTATGAAGCATGCACAAACTGCTTCAGCCAGCAGCGCTACAAATTTCTGCTGACCAAATGTCTGCTGTTTTTAGAGTTTTGTTTGTGGTTTACGGAGCAACTGTGAACGAGGAAGGAAAAAGTAAGATTCTCAGAATTAAATCCAGAGACCTAAAATCCTGACAATCATTAAATCCTCCAGTTTCTCAGCGTTGGCCAATTTGTCCATATTGGGAGGCGAAATGTTTTTGTTAAAATCACACACATTAGTGTGGATATGGTCGAAGACACGTTTCACAGTTTAATTAAATGCTGAACGAGAGAGAGGAATGTGGTGAGAAGACGGGACAAACTGGCTGTCGTGCGTCAGGTCGTGTATAACAGCAGGAGTGTAAGAAACAAGATTACAAGAGGCAGCCACAGTGGGTGAACGCCTCACTCTGGATGTGGCTTTCAAGAGTCTAATAGGAAGGACAGCAAGGAGTCCTATCGGGGAGAGGATGCATTCTCGGGACGGCGGAAAAACGGGATAACAAAACCTATGAACGGGTAGTGAGGAGCAGGGAGTTTTGGAAGAAGGGATGAGAATGACAAAGGAAGACATGATGGGAATACTCTAGGGTTGTTCCTCCTTCTTCTTCAGTGATATACGTTTCTTCCTGGCAGCGAGCATTTCATAGAAGGGATCAACACTGACAGCAGATCTGTATAAGTGACAAAGAAACACTATTGAATTGAGGGGATCATAAAAATATACAATTAAAAAGACCAGACTGCAGTTAGGATTTTTAAATGAGGCCCTCTTGGTCTACCACTACCCTAATTTTTCTTGTGACATTATCCTCCCATTTTTATTTCCATACTTGATGCTGTGGATCCATTCATCCTTCTCCTCAGGTGTGGGGGCGGAGATACGATACACATTGTGGTTTCCTTCCACTACTCTCCCATCGGCCTCCGTCTTACACGCCTTGATCAGCTGACCACGGTTGTTGGGGATGTACAACTCAAAACAGTTCTGTTGGGAAAGAAAGGGAAATTTGATTAAAAATCTAAATGGGTAAAAAATTAAATTATGACAATTACATATGCTTATATAAAAAAATAAAAAAGCTAACTTACAGGTTTTCTTGGGTCTTCTACCTCACGGATGCTGAGGTTTTCCAAGGGAATGATACCTCGGGGTTCCTTATCCTGTTAGTGAACAACGCAATCACATCAGATTAGGGCCGCAATTTGTTTTAAAAAAAAACCTAAACTCTTTTAGTCCCACAGCGGGGACATTTGCAGTGTTACAGCATCAAAGGAGATAGTTCAACAACAAGAGGCATCAGTAGAAAACAAAACAAGTACAATAAGTAACTGTTATGATATAATAAATGAGTAAACCGAAAAAGTAAAACAAGATATAATCTGACCGAATAGTTGAGTTCACATTATCGTACATATGATATTGAAAATATGAAATGTTGATTAAACAGTTGTGTTTATTTTGTCCCGATAAATATTTGAGAGTGCAAGAATGAAAAAAAATTCAACCAATCTCAGCATTATGTTGGCTAAAAATCACCAAATTGGAGGAACATTTAAATTAGTTTGATAATCAGCCATTTAAGTCAAGTGATAAATCATGTATTTAATGACTGTGGGTCAGTAGTGAGCAGGTCTTTCAATCAGGGGGTTGGCAGTTCAATCCCCGCCCTAGTTGATGTGTCCTTGAGCAAGACACTTAACCCTGAATTGTTCCCTGTAGCTGTGTCGACGGTGTATGAAAGTAACATGATTGTAAGTCGCTTTGGATAAAAGCGTCAGCTAATGAAATGTAATGTAATATTATTGACAATGTGAATTTACCTCTAGGACCCAAATAAGCTTTCACAGACAATCCCAATTTTCCAGCGGCCTTGCAATCCTAAACATCACCACATTTTATTTAAAGATAACAGAACAACTTTTTTTTAAATTAAACAATCCAATGCAGGAGCAACATCCTGTTTAGAGAGCTCAATTCACTGGATAGAGAGTGGCAATGTCAAATTAACTCAAATGTTACATGTGCACACAAAGACTTACTGTGGTGTATTCAAAGTAATAAAGGCAGTTGTCTGTGAGAATGAACCATCGCCGTTTCCAGGTTTTCACTCGTCCTCCTGAAACACAAGAAGTCATGCTGATGAGTAAGGGGAGGAAAAAAGATTTCCTTAGGTGTCAAAGTTGAAAGGATACTATTTCTACATTCTTACAGCCAACAACATGGTTATTTGTTTTTAAACTACAACAACTGTAAGTACATACCTCCTGAGAAAACAAGCAGCGGCAGTAGAGGGTGGAAATCGCAGGAAGAAGCAGAGACAAAGGGAACCAGAGTATTTAGAGGAAGACAGAGGACAAAGAGAGAAAGAGAGACAGACGGGGAGGAGGAAGAGAAAGAGATTAATTAGTGACACAGAGATCACAGGTACCGCCATGCAAAAGAAAATCAGATTTTGCCATGACGGAAGAAAGCGAGTCTCTTGTTCACCATCATGCTATGGCAATGTTCAAATGCCACAATACTGTGAGCTGTCAATCCAAGTGGAGGCAAAGAGCCAGCAGACCTCAGACAACAGGGCAGGTTCATCATAGCAAAAAGCCTCAAGACAGAACACGTAAACGACTGTCTTTTCTCAATGGAAATGTAGTCCTGACATCTATAACATTTACATACTTCATTTGCTCAATTGTAAGTGTCAAAGTCAACATGAAGGGTAGAAGTACTCCACAGCAAAGCAGAAAAGTCTCACTGGCATCATCTTACCAAGTTTAAGAAGCCAGCCCTCTCTGTCAGGGTTGAAGAAGGTGTGCGTCAGGTCGTTGCCGTCGTCTTCTGGGATCTTGAAGGGCTCATTTTTAATGCTTTCGTAAAGATTCTGTAATAACACATAAGATGATAAAATAAGCTCACTGAAATATCTTCACTGGCTTAATTTTAATTGTCACTTATCCATCTCTAAAGAAAGATAATGTAGAGCTCATCGTACTCTGAGCAGGTCTTCAGGCAGGTCTCCTCCCTCATTGATGCCTCGGTTCATTGAGATGAACCGGTCCAGTCCAGGTTTGTCCCTCACGTTTGGGTTATGGAGGCTTGTATTCAGCATAATGATAGCAAATGACAGCACATAACATGTGTCTGCGAACAGGAGAGACAAGCAAGAGAATGCACGGCGCTGAATTACAAAAAATAAAATGAAATAGCTGAACCTCATCTCAAACTATTTGAGGAAATAATTAATGAAACCCCCCCCCCCAAAAAAAAACTGAAAATGGTAGAACTGAAAAGCAATGTTTACAAATTGGCAGACTCTGCATGCTTCCATATATGATTTAGGGGCTTGTTGATTGTGTGAGTGCACAACTTATTTGAAATGCCCCTTTAATACCTCGTAGAAAAATAAAACTTGATTTAAGAGACCACACACAGAAGTCATTAAATTGGCAACAGAGTAGACGACATGAAAAGTATTGTAACGTGTTTGTGCTTACCAGTGCTCTGGAAGACACCGGGGTTGCAGTGGCAGTATCTCTGAGCAAAGGCCTCCATCATTCTGTCAATCTTCTGAGCTTCACCGGGCAAACGGAAACTCCACAGGAATTGTCTGCAGAGTTTGAGGTTTAGGTCACATCAAGAGTTCAAAGAGAACACATTTGGCAATCAAGGCAGAGTTAGACATTCACTACTGCTCTCTTGCATCATTTTTTCCCTCCCTGACCCAAAGTGGTAATGAGAGCGGGACTTTCCATAGTGGAGAAGGGTTGTTTATCAGAGTCAATGCCAGAACACCATTCAAGAGATTCTGTCCTTGGTTCAAAACAACACACAGTTTACCTGAGGGCCTGGACGAGGTTGAGATCAGTAAACTCATGGAGGTCAACAAAAGCCTGAAGAACTTTGATGTTAAAGTCATCCCTGCAGAACAGCAACAGAGAGTTCACAGTTAAAATGGCTGATACAAAAAGAGACAAAGGGACAAAAGATATTTTAAGACCAATCACCTTTCTCCAAGGTAATCTCCTATAGCGGTCTTGTTGAGGCCCTCTCCTTTGTAGAGAAACTGGGAGATATCCTCTGAAGTATGTCTGAGCATCTCATTCTCCACCAGAAACACAATGCCCTGTAGAGAGGAGGAAGAGCCCGTCACTACATAGCTAAAACAGAGTGAAGGTAGACTAGACTTGTAGTATTGAAGAGTTTTACCTTTTTGGGGTCCATATTGAATTTCTTCCTTCCCATTGCCACATGCCGACTTTTCTGGAGTGTTTTACTGCAGAGAGCAAAAAAGTCCAATATAAGAAAGAATGGCCCCTGTAGCATTCATGTAACATCTCCTTAACAATAAGTATAACAGATCAGAGAAACAAATCACTGAAGATTACAAGAAAATATCATCACAACACTTATTTGACTGTCAAAAACTGAAACACCAATGTGGGTGGTGGGATTTGTTGTTTTGATGATATCAACAACAATGAGAGAAACGTTCAAGTCACATTGGGAGGATGACATGTTCTGAATCCAAAAAGTTTGGCCAGTAACATAACACAAAAGAAATGTGACCAATTACAGTGAACAAAGTGATAAAGTTGATCAACTGCAAGTAATAATGCATTTGAGAATGGGAAATAAAAACCAGCGCACACTGTGGTGATCAAGTAAGCCAACTCTTGTCATTTTGGCCAAATCCGATATTGTTTAGAGTATTGAAGCAAAGTTAATGTGTGCATTTTTGTCTTACCTTCCCTCTGTGCTGGTCTCTAGCCCCTCCACCTCCAAAATAGCCTCTCTTAATTCCTCTCTGAGCCTCTGTATCTCCTGCAGCAGGACGCCCTTCCTCCTGCGGATGTCCTCCAGCTCAGAGCGCTCCTCTGGGCTCAGGTCTACAGGGACTGTAAGGGAAGAGAATAAGAATGACTCCATTACTGCTGCTGCTGCAGATATAAAAAATGGTAACTGTGCCCTAACAACGCAAGGAAGACTGCATCTTTATTAGGAACATAACAAACAACTATTTTGAGAACTGCATTGTTACTCAAAATTGGTTATGAGTACTCCTATCGATATCCTACAGTGGAGAGGAGTGGAAGAAGTGGAACATTAGGAACTCAGGAGAGGCAAATATAAAACATACAGTGGAAAGGAACTGGGCGAGGACACTTTTGAGAAGATAAAATTGGCTTACTCTTAAATTTTAAAATCAGTTGCACTTCTACCACACCACACTTTAAGTCATTTAGCCTCAATCGGTCCCTCCTACTCTTTTCCTTTCCTTATCTCCTTATTGCACCCGTTTGTGCAATCTGTGAAAAAAATAGAGAAAATCTGCAAACCTGTTCCAATAAAATGTATGAGAGCATAAACACGGTCTAGTGTCTGAGTGAAACACTGCACTCAAACAAACACATCATGGACTCAACACTCCTGCAGACTGTGGCACAAGGCTACTGAACCACTCAAAGTATGACTGTCATGTTGAATTGTTAAAACATTTCTCCCACAAATACACTTGAATGAGAAACATCTATGGCTTGGTTCCATTGGCCAATATCAGTTAATCAATAAAACATCCAGATTTGTTTAAAACCTGGTTAACACTAGCGCTATCAAGTTGTATTTACTGGGTGATGAGACATCATCTGAGATTTTGGTCACCACCTAAATAATCATTTAAATTAAAGTGAATGGATTTTCATTTGTACTGCTCACTGTGAACTGTTTTCAATGCAACTGCTTACTAATGGGGACGAAGACCCTTAACAAGTGTTCAAAATGGGATGCTGTAATATTGACTGAAAGCTGCTCCATCATTAACATGATCACATTTTATATGAGGGCAGACTCAAAGGTCTCCTAACAGGCTAGTGAATCACAGTGCCATGCCGTTAAAACAGCAATATATATTATGATTATGTTGACTAAAGGATTTCTATGGCATGAAAACCATGACATAATTAAATTATATCAAACCAGTTATGAGGGATGTAGCTAAAGATAACTTTAAAATGGACGTCTGGGTGATTAATAATAATAATAATCGGACATGTTCTCAGAAATGTAACTAACTTACTATTACACACCTGCCTGTTTGTTAAACACACCCATTTATATTTGCTATTAAATGCTGACAACTCAAATAAACTGGAGGTGTGGACAGTTACACCTAGATAAAAAGTAGTCTAATGGCTGTCTAATATAGGTCAGTCATGCACTAAATCCCAGTTCTTGCATAATACATATTGCAATAGTCCGTGCCCTGTTAGCGAGATGCTGATTCAGCTGTATTGTGACTTTGAAGACTATAGTTTGAGGTGGTGTGGTAGATTGTATTGTGCTGTAGAGTTTTTAATGTTGTGTCAATTATTGTCAGTGATAGAAAATATTGGAAACAGATCAATGCATGAGGCAATATAAATGAATAGCGTCTGAAAGCTCCATTATATACACTTTGCACTGAACGTCGTGATGATTTATTTTGACCACGCCACGCAGAGCAAGGGCTCGAAGTTGCTGCTTGTTATCCGCAGCACCCACATCCTCCCGGACCTCTGTGTTTAGTCTGCAAAACAGCTGCTCAAAAACAAACCCAACCACGCCCACAGTCTGGATCAACAGGACGGGTTGATTCATCCCAACTACAGCAGTCAGGCTTGTGAGAACAGGACAGTTTCGTTATTGAAAGCAATGCCCCATTTTATCAAGCTCGTGTGTCGCTTGGAGGCTGGTCAGGGTGTTAGCTCAAACGTTAGCTCGGAGCACAGTGAAATAATCAATATTTAGTTGGCGTCAGGCGAAGCTAACGCATCTTTGTGGCTGATTTTAACCACAACGTGGTTTACGTGCACAACCATACTGTTATGAGATGGCAAAGGAATATAGTCCATAATTTCATGACACGTTAGTTGTTAACCAGAATGACCACCGTGTCACACCTGAGCAAATAAACTGAGCCTGGCTGCTACTAGCCAGTTAGCTCGAGGCAGCCCATGCAAAAGGCTAATTAGTAACGTGAAGCCCACTTACTGTAGTCCAGGTCATCCATTTTGGGCGCTTTACTTTTAGGCATAAATATTTCAGAGTCGACTGTCATTCAATATCAGAAAACTAGGATATATGTATAAATATATCCTAAAAACTAAAGGGAAAAAATAGACAACCCCTGGTGTCGAACTGTTGGGCCGGAGACAAAGAAGGTGGCGACACCGGAAGTGGTGTCTGACTGTCGAGTGGACTATTTCCGGTCAGTTGTTTTTCAAACTACAGCACTTGAAGTTTGACATACTTTATATTTGTTTCATATTCACAAGGCCATTTGCTGTTCACGGACCTGTCTCGCTCCACTTGGAGTTGGAGCATTACAGATTTCCAAATTAACAGTAAACTTTTACATTTTAAGAATGTGTCTGAATGTTTCCAGCTAGCTGCACAACTCTTAAGGAGAGCTAAGAAGATACTTTCATCATAATAATAATCATGTTATAGTTTATGTATGAAAAATTACAATGTAAGAATGAGTTATTGTAAAGACGTATTACAAAGGTCATACCACAATGCCCACTCAGTGGCGGTTCTGGTGCTTTTGAATGTACCAGATTCCTTTGGGGCCATGGGTCCTTACATGTATTCGCTCTGGGACTTATGGAGGATACCTATAAAAGGCTTTTTCCAAAATGTATCCAAAAAAAGTTGGTAATTTACAAGAGCGAGACAGTAAAATCTGCTTATGTACACAAGAAAGCCTCAGGGAACAAGTCACAGGAATAGTGAAACTGTATTATAGTTATTCATCTCCGTTGTTTTTCAACAGTGGACTGTGATCGAGAAGATTGGAGACAAACTATGTCATTGGCCAGTAGTTTAAACAATGTCATTAGATACATTTGGCGGATGAAAGCAACCTCCCCCTCTTTATATCACATGAACACTTCTCGCTGTATTCAGAATTAAAAAGACAAATTATTGTAACAGAAATACAGTAGATTTGGTCCAGAAAACTTATCAAGTTACATTTATTCAAAACCATATAACTATTAACTGTACATTGTGTATTTAAATATTTCATATATTCATATGATTTTAGTAATAATTACAATTTCATTACAGGCGCCCACTACAGACAACTTAATGGCATGATCATTTGAGGGGTTATACCCCGACATTGTCAGATCAAATTGGTCTAGAACACCATAGTCCAAGCTACAGCCATCAGCGACAAAATGTTTAGGAAGGAAAACAAGTCTCTTCAATATTGCGATTAAACATTTTGGCAAAACAACTCCATTTTAAAGTGTATATAGATCCTGCTATTTGGTACTGTTACGTAACTTCGACTCAAGATGTTGTTTTCACATTCTGTAGCTGTGTAAGCACGGTTTCGTTGTGGTAGACTAGCTGCATTGTTTGCTCAATGGAACAAAATAAAAGAAGCAACATAAAGGCCTGGTGAGCAAAACGTTTTACTCCATTTTCTGCAGTCAGGTTTTAACAGTTCATCAACAGCCAATTTACAGGCTTATTATACAAAGGCATTGATTTGTCCAGGCAGAACTAAGACATACAGTATGTGGATGGTGACTCAAAGCAGTCGGCTTACTGAATGATATGCTGCACATGATCATGATTTATCCTTTGTCCAGACCAAATATATCCTCAGGTTTTATTATAACATTTCTAAAACTTATTCAAAAAAAATGACAATTCCTAGTGAGGGCTCCAAGATCTGCTGTTTGATTTTACTAAGGAGCACATCATCATTCGGGAAAAAAAATTCTTAAGATATTTTAAATTTAAATTGTATCACTTGTTCAACAGACCAGTTCTGCTGCTGGATAATGTCTCACAGTGAAAGCTATTTTACCATATGATCGATCTATTGATCAAAAGTCCGACGTGACCACACAGAGCTGCTGGATTTGGTGTTGTCCCTACGGAAGGATTTTAAAGTTTGAATATTATTTTGTAATCAGTCAGTCCTACCTTTTAAAATGCTTTGAGTGTTCAGGCATTTAATTCATTGAAGGCTAAGAATGTAATGTGACCCATTTATTATAGAATCTGGACTAGGCTATTCATACTAGTGCAACCATTTCTAGAACAAGCATTGTATCAGATTCTTTGTTACTCTGTAAAAGTTACAAAGCATTCTAGTGATGTGATTTTCTGTGCTGCCTCAACTCCAGTTATTGTACACTACTTACTACTTAACAGAGGCATGTGGAGCCCTCTACGCTTCCATAGTCGATTACTCAGAGATAGTGACATGTTCTAGACTTCGATGTGAACATAAAGGAGCTTGCTTTGTTCAGATATTTTTATGTTCAATATGTTGCAGTCTGACATCGTTGTGTATCCACTGGCTATGAAAAACAGGCAGATTATGTAGAACTGTCAGTAAAAGTCACCGTTCAACGGTTCCATTGCTCCTACTAATGTAATGACCCTGAAAAGCTTAATCTAGCTGTTCTACATGGAGTATGAACTAAATGGTCATTGACATGTACATTTGTCCACATTTTCTCCGCTGATGCTAAAAACAGTGGAAAGCAGCGTGCTCAAAGATAACAGACAACTGGCAGACCCACCTACTTATTAGGGAAGTAAGTGTAGCGTTGCTTTGATGTAGTGGACAGACAGTATGATCGGTAGACGGAGACTCGTGTTTCGTTCACGCCACGAGCGACACAGGGACGTGCTACTTCTTCCAGAATGACGCAACAAAGCATCAGCAATCGCCTGTTTTCGTTTCACTCTTCCAAGTGCTATTTAATGACATAACTTTGTCAATGAGCGCTTGAGCAACTTCAATGTTCACTCACCAACAATGTAGTTGGTTGTTTTGTTGCTTCTGCCGCTCGTAGTGTAACGCAGCATAGGAATATTTGATTTTCTTAAATATGTAAGAGCAAGTAAGGGCAAAGGTAAAGCGGTAGTGTCCAGTGTCAGATAAGGCATTCCTTTCATGGACGGACGTTTTTATACTCAAACATTTAGACATTGCGGTGGGGTTGAAGATAAAGGGTTGGGGCCAATTTTCATGAGGTGTTGGTTCGAGTGAATCTCAATGTAGTTTTAGAGCATTTCATGTTTAAGAACATATTGCTCTTAATTGAATCTGATTTATTTCCATCTTATTAAAAGGCAGAATCCAGGTAGTGCTTCTCTGCATGCATACTACCATGTATACATCCAACACATGCACTAGCTGCACAAATAAATTCCATACACATTCGATTGTTCTTCCCTCTAACTATCCCAGGCTGTGCAGTTTTCATGCTTCTCAGGGTACGCTCTGCGTAATCCAACAGCTGTGCAATGAGGCGCATTTTTCATCCATTTTCAAATTCGCTATTAATCCCTGCAGTCATGCTCCAATGATGCATGGCTCGGCGGGTTATCCCTTTCATTAAACCCCAGAAAAGCAGTTTCTACATTCCCGGCTATTTTAAGTCTCTCAGAAACCCCGCCCTCTCTTTCGGAGTATAGATGACAACAGAGATTACATAATTTAGTAGAGTGCTGTATCTGTCAATCAACTCAACCAATCCCTGATTAGAACCGGGTAATCTTCACTCCAGAGTCACCAACGATGAGACGAGCCAAGGAAGCATGAACCTGTGAAATATTGAGAGATCAGAAAATACAATTATTACCAATGATAAGTCTCACATCAACATCGATTACACAGCATTCAAACTGGAAAGGCGTACAGTATATCTGCAAAAGATACAACACACCTCCTTACTAGTTGGGGAGAATGTGTAATTGTCAAACACGAATGAATAACAATCAATCATGTTAAGCTTATATATTACTAAGTACCTGCTTTTCTGTTTATTGTTGGTCATCATAGGGTAAACCAAATTAAAAACATTTATCAACCACAATCAAAATAGTATCTCTGATGCAGAACTATAAAGTATATTTCAGTTACATGAGCATGTGCTTATGGGTGGATCTAGAGAGAAGCGAAACTCCTCACGTAAGCAAATAAGTGTCACACCCTAGTCAATCAGTTACAGTGACTGTTCATAACAAGTACAGTCCAAAAGTTAATCACCCTTTTTCCCCTTTCTGACCTGTGCTTGAAGAGGCCCATAGGGCACCAGTTCTCCATCCACAGTGAGTGTCCCTCGTGTAGACAGAGGCTGCAGCCTGAAGGCCTTGCAGGTAATATGGCTCACGTACGGCGAGCTGACGGAGTGGTGGTTTCCTCTTTCCATGGCAAAAAACAGTCTCAGAAGAGTCGCTCGGGAGATCCCCGCCCGCACAAAGGTCAGGTGGATCAGCCCATCGTCGAACCTGGCCTGGGGCGCAGCATGAAGATCAGCCCCAAGGTGGGTCTGATAAAGGGCCAGTACCAGGACAAAGTCCCCTTCAATGGTGACCCAATCTCTGGTGGGAATGGGTTGGTCGAGGGGGGGTAACAAGTCATCCCGAGGGATATTCAAAAGTGAGAGAAAAGGACGGCTCTTCAGTGGTCCTGCTGGCTCAGCAATGTCAAAGTTAAAAGATGAGGACGGTGTGCGTAGAGATGGTGAGGGTGAGGTGGAATTTGGGGTATTAGGACGGGGGACGAGGTAGGATGAAGAGTGTGGGGAGGCACATGAAGGGGAAGACGGGGGTGTTGGAGAAAGAGACAGGGAGAGGGATGGGAGTTTAGGGGGGAGGGAGTTTGAGTGGGAGTGCTGGAGGAGAGAGAGGGGTCTCGGACGAGAACCATTCTGGTTTTGGTCCAGGGTCTTGGGCTTGTAGGAGAAGGGAGTGTGACGAAAAGGAGAGGAGATGGTGAGAGATCGCTCACGAGCAACATCCAGTTGGTAGGGTTCCTTCTGGTAGTAGGTCCCATTCAGATCCATGTCCTCCACCCCATATGAAGTGCCAGAATCAGCCTCCTGACTTATGGGCTGGTTGAAGAGAGTGTTGGCTATCTGGCTTGAAGGTGCTGAATTCTTTCTTAGAGCCGGTCTAGCCTCCTGGAGGCTATCTTGGCAAGTGGGACAACCCGCTTGCTCTTCATCTGCCTCTCGCCCCATGTCTACCCCGCCACTTTCTTCCAGCTCTCTTGCATGCAACACTCTCTCCCCCTCTGCAGAACCACCACGGCCTTCTCCATCCTTTTTCCTATCCTCCTCCTCCATCTCACTGGAGTCTTGCTCTACCCCTCCCTCATCTTCCCTTTCATCCTTGATCCCGGCCAACCTTTCTACCCTTCCCATATTGCAGTCTTCCCTTTCAATTGATTCTGAGCTCTCCGAACATGTCCCTGACCTCTTCTCTTCCGCTTCCATCTCCCTCTCCCTGTCCTCTGCCAGGCTGCTTGCCCTCACTACACCAGTTCCTCCTCCCCTAGCCCTCTCCCTTCTTCTCTCCCTTTCTCTCTGCCTCTCCTCTTTTTCCCTCTCTCCCTCACCCTTACGCAGGCTCCTCTGTTCACTGATGCCCATGTCAGAGCAGGTGCGATGAATGGGCGTTCGACAAAAGCCCTCCAGGCCTTCTGTGATACTGCGGGAGAGGGGTCTCCTTGGCAGAGGAGGTGTGGCATCTGGTGATGGGGTGCTAATAGAGGGAGGCAGGTAGGACAGGCGACCCTTGTAGGATCGAAGAGAAGCTATGCGCACCAGGGTGCCCAGAGTGAAGCGAGCTGAGCCCAGGCCACGATACCTGGAATAAGGAAACATTAGCTATCTTTTTTAATAAAGCCAGGTGATATTGCAGGAAAAATAGAGTAACGTTTAGATGAAAAAAGCCAATGGTGGATGTTCTTACAGTCCAAGCAATTACACACCCACCTCTCACTCTCAATGTCCACATCGGACACAAAGCCCCAGGCAACAGAGAGGAAAGAAAACAGTCTCCTGGGTGATGCAGCACGGCTGTTGATGGAGGGAGGAGGGCTTGTTGTCACAGAAACCACGTCCATGGGTCGGACACCGCCGCGGCAGAGCAAAAAGCAGCAGTTCAAAAGGAGGGGCTCCCGAAGGCACATGTCATACCTGAGGGAGATATGAAAAACAACACCTTTTGAGTAAAGATAAGGAGAGAACTGTGCAAACAGCAAGTCAATACAGGGTCCTTCTGGTATTTAGAGACATCTAGGTTGAGATAACAAGGTCAGATAAAAACAGGACAAAAACAACAAGGAAGCTCTGTCTGTACGTATGAGGGCATGTCCTCCGCATACATTGGGAAGTCAAAGTTCTCAAAGTACAAAAAACACATTTGCATGTCAGATGTGGAACATGACAGGGCTTTATTCGGTCAAAAATGAATAAGGCTGAGCTCTTAAACCATTTTTAAATGTTTAGTGTTTAGTCTGTACGGCTAAGAAAATCAAAGAGAAACATAGAGACTGAAAATAGTTGATTACTCAAGTAGTTGCAAAGCTTTCATGAAGGAAATACAGAGAAGATATATGAGAAGATATCCTTAATGACTGGATAGAGCTGAGTATTTGTCTGGTTTCACATTGGACCGGAAAACAAGATTTGACTGATTCTCACGTTTATAGATATGAATGAGACACATGCTTACCCTGCATGGTGGTTGATGGAGCCAGCCAATGCATTTCCAGAGCCACAAGGAAGAATACCGACGGGTGTTTTTATTGCTTGTTCCCAGTCAGGACGCTCCATCAGCCCATTAATTACCTGCAGGAAAAACACAGGCATGTTTTAAAATCATAACATGTGGTACTAAAAACAGACAATAAATATCTTTACTGTCTAAACTAAATTCCCCCTTGAGCATACCCTATATTCTACCATGCATAGCCCAACAAAAACAGTACTCACCTCGTGCAGCAGGCCATCTCCAGAGACAATGATGATGCCATCCCACTCCGGGAGCGATATCTCTCTGATAAGCTCTCTGGCATGGTTCTGACGCTCTGAGACAGATTAATTAAGTTAACACCGGTCATGTATGTATGTTATACGTAAATATCATGTGTCTTTGCCCTTGACGTGTTACCTGTCTGTATAAGGTTGTAGCTGATGTTGGCCTCTCTGATCATTGGCAGGATGTGTGTCTGACACCACTGCATTGCCTGGCCTCTCCCACTGAAGGGATTGACCAATAACAGTAGTCGCCTGGGACGAGGTAGCAGACTTCGAGAAAATTCTGGATGAAAAAGAAGGGGAAGCATAAATAAGTTAAAACTCATGCAGTGCTTGTTAGGAACAAAGAAAGGAACTAGAGGTTCACTGCAAAGCAAGCCTTTAGGGAGATGTCATTACAGTGTTGCCCAACCCTGCAGTTTGAGTACACTTAACTATTTGGGCCTCCTTATTATATCCCAGGATCTACTTCACATTGCATAATACTACCACCCAACAACGTGTCTGTTAATCAATTAAATGCAGACAGATGATAAAGAACACAAGTACCATTCAGAATATAGGAATGAAATAAAACAAGGTGGTGAAATAATAATACATTATTCATTATCGGGAGTGCAGAGGCAACATTCTCCTTCTCTACTCTTTCATCGGGTATGATTCTTAGAATAAATAAAAAGGCTTTTTTAGTTATAGTTCTGAAATCTATCTAAGATTTAATATAGTACAGATGGTTGCCAGCGGTGCAGGGAAGGAGGTGAAACGATTGCACTGTACAATACTAAAGCGAATTAACAGAACACCGAGGGAACCACAGCTATATTGTCCTTATCCATAACAACTCAAGAATCAAGACAGCAAGTGATTCAGCAATGGAGTGATGAGATGAGAGAAATATAACAGATGAGAAAGAATAAAGGCTATGTGAGCAAAGTGGAGCAGACGCTTGGGGTGAAACAGTGGGCTGGCCACAAAGAGAAAGAATAGGGGTAACTGTAACGGAGTATGAATGAGGCAGGAGCAGACACGGGGCAAACAGAGGCATGGGAAGATAAATAAAGAGTGATTGACAGTGTTACCTCTGTTGGGGGAAGGAGACAATGATGTGATAGGTAAAGACTGAGGAAGACAAATGAAGGAGAGATTAAAGAGCATTATGGATTTGAGATTATCTCTGAAGGAGAGGAAAGAGACAGGAAGAGATGGGAGATGCCGGCAAAGTGCGGGACGCATACAGTAAGTAATGGTGAAAAACAAACACACAGTGATCGTAAACACTGTGCAGGGCCTTGCCATCTGCCTGGTTATTGAGGCTGGGGGATACAGTGCTTGGGAAGGGGTGGCAAACTACAGCAGCCCCACCCTCTTTGTCTCTACATTTGACAGTGAATGATCCAGACTGTGTGTGCAGGACAGATAAGGGAAACAAGCAAAGAAGTATTAGTTACATGTGAGATGTAGTTGGGTGAAACCAACATTGAAATCCAAACTAAATATTCTGAAAAATAAACCTCACATCCTCTTAGGGTGTATTAGTGTTAATCTCCCATTGGTTTTTTTCGACATAACCCCTGAAATGGTTCACTACTCTTGGCATTTGTGTTCTCTGTGACAAATATGAATACTGTACATACAGAAAGGTCTTGGGTCAGTGTGACATTAAGCTATACTTAGCAAGCATTTACAAAGGAGGTATAAATCAAGGCGTCATGAGGCAACATTGTGTGGTTTCAAGTCGTAAACAGGAATTCAAAACTTTAACAATAAGAGACAAACAATAAGGCAAGCCAAAGTAAATCACACACATCTACTGCAAAATGGCCACAATTATTCATAACTAGCGGTCGTGTGGCTCGTTAAGTCAATTTGTAGTTTACATCCATGTCTGTCAAAAATGTCATCACTTCTTCTTTTATCCTATTAAGACATTTGTGTGAAATTGTCAAAATAAGCATATCAACTGTTTAGTTATGACCAAAAATGTGTTTTGTGAGGTCACAGTGACCTTGATACATTTCTAATCAGTTCATCATTTTGTCCAAGTGAATGTCTGTGCCAAATTTGAAGAAATTCCCTCTGGGCGTTCCTGAGATATTACATTGGTGAGAATGCACAGGACAGACATATAGCGTTAGATGGACAACTCAAAAACATAAAGCCTTCAGCGTGGAGGCATAAAAAGAGAATTCTTTGACTATTCATGAATTGGCAATTAAAATGTAGGCAAATTGAGGTGCATGGAATACAACAATCACAAGTCCTGTAACACATCTAACAAGCCTCACACAGCCTGAACAGCCAAGGGTCTTGTGAGACACACACTCACCTGTGTCAGCAGTGACGGTCACACCTCGGAGTAGACACTGCACAGCAGCCGACCACCTCTCAGCTTCACACCTGCTTTCTGCCAGGTAGGCCCTCACTTGCCTGCGCCGAGACACACCTTTCCGTCGCTTGCCTGGCGGGTACCAGTACAGCACCAGAAGAGGGGGCGCGGGGGCACGGGGGCAGCTGCACCCCACTAGCTCTGATAAAGGCAGCAAGAGACGGGCTTCCTTCCCCGGCTTTGGTGACAGCCGCTGGATATGTATGTGGGTGTGAGTGAGGGTCAAGGCATAGTTGGAGGCCGGAGTAGGGGAGGCAGCAGGGGAGAGTCCCCCCGGACCACCAGGGCTGTTGGGGCAGCTGTTATTGTTGCTGTTGCTGCCTGAACCCCAGCTGGCAAATTGGCCATGAAGGAGGGCTTCTGCTGTGGAAGGTGAAGACGGTTCTGGAGATCGCATCCTCACTGCTCAAGTGGACGAGGCTTGACAGGACGAAGTTGGTCTACCAAGCTTGAGGGACGTATTTTCTACAGTTTAGAAACTTGGAGAGAAATCTGGCAGCTCTTCAAAATTTGAATGTCCGTCAGAGCTTTTTCCCCCAAGATCTCCTAAAAATCATTCTCCCTCTTCAGTGTTAGGATTCAAATGAGTCCGTCTGTCCATTTAAGAAGTATGTGTTCATTTGAAAAGAAATGAAACACTGTTTCCAGTTGAAAGGTTTCTCTGGTATGTATCCAGTGAAGAGAGGAACTGCAAAAGATTTATCTTTGTGTCACAGTTAGAAAGCTCCCATCAAAGTTTGATCTGAAGACTCGTCAGCTTCTACAGTTTACTGCCAGTGGAAGAATGAATGAGCAACACTTTAACATATTCAAAGACAGCAGGACTTTAAAATGTATATTTTCCACGACGAGATCAGTCATTTAAACAAACGTGTTCTTCATAAGATTGCATCAGTAAAAAGAAAGATTACATTACATCCCAAAACCTCCCTATTGCGATAACAATAGCATAGCAGCTCCTCAATATTAACAATACAGCTTAAAAAAATTATACAAATAGACAAACCATTAAAGTGATCTATTAAGTATGAATAAGTCAAACAGACACACAAGGAGGCTGCAACAATTAAATTAAATGAACGCACAAGTAATGATTTTTGTTGGACGAAATGTAATTAATGCCACAAAGATATAATAATAAGTGCACGCTTTTTCAAGACCTTTGATACCTGAATTGCTATCTTTAATCTCAGTGATAAAGGAGGCAGATAAAAGGAGTTACTACACCACTCCTCTAGACAGTAGTGCAATACATTAAAGTTTCAGCCAAACAAATACTCCTGCATACTACTTCATTTTCTGTTCTCCACAAGAAGATGGTGAACACTAGGTAAGACAGGTGGAGACTTGACAACGAAAAAAAATAAAAAAACAGAAACAAAACAAAAGACAAACAAGGAGACAGTTCCAGGTCGGCCCTTAGTTTATGTCATGGTAGTGTCCTTGAGTCAAGACTCACGTTCCCTCCCTAAGATCTTTGTTCCTGTACCAACACAAAAGAGTGAAGGACAAAAGTCAATTGTCGAAGTGTAAAAAAAACCAAAAAAACATAGCAGAACTTTAATGTACGGGTGATACACCCAAGCATATTTTTGGAGCAGATAGTTAAGAAATCAACATTAGAGGAAACTAAATAAATTGTGCCTGTATTTCTGAACCACATTTTGACAATTAGAGTAGCAAAAGTACAGAGAATAAGTGATAAGACGAGGAGGAAGAGATTACGGTGACAGGGTGAAACAAGACAAGGCATCAAGGCCTACCATGCCCATTGACCCCAAGTGCGTCTTTGTACATAATGACTAACAGTCACACATCCTCAGCCGCCTTGCTGAGACACCACATTATTTTGCAGTAAAGGTTGAATAGATGACCACGTCTGGTTGGTGTTCCTTTTCCTATTATTAATAGGGCTTTCATGAAAAAGAATTTGGGGAAACAGCGTCTCTTTCACACTTCAAATCTAGGATTGCGATTTTACAAATTGCTGACCTAAATAGTGCTGAATTTGAGAGGTTTTGCAATACGAATTAGCATGCAATAATCTTACTCAACCATTTTAAACTGTTCCCTCTAAAAGGAGTAGCTTCATAATGAGCCTGTTAAAAAGGTAATGAACATTAGAAACTCATGTTAGAGATTAGGATATACTGTATACACTACATAAACATAGCAGTATGAAACAGCGAGATGACATGTTAAAGTAATGTTAAAGCTCCAAGCCGGCAGGATCAAAAGAATTAGACTGTAGTGCATCAAAGAGCAACTACTGGACTATCACGTGGGACTTCAGTTTACCTTAAATTAATAAACTGGTCACATCTTTCTTTCAAGCCAGGATGCAAGTTGTGGTGCAGACAAAATCAATACTTGGCTGATGTCCTGTTTTGATAATAATCTCACACACACACACACACACAAAACGGAGCTCTCTGGTGCCCATTGTTGTACCTCACGTCCTTGAAGTGCAGGGCGGGGACACCCAGAAGTAATATCAGCAGGCTCATTGAGTTAGTCCCCCACACAATGAGCCTGTTGTTGACTGGCTTCAGGGTATATTCTTGGGCAAGTTTCGGTTACCTTATACTTTGACTTCAGAAGCATTCACACACCAGGGACACGTGACATCATCGTTAACAGCGTATGGCCCCGAACGATATAACGTTAAAAAGCCGAACCGTTCAACTTTAACACTGCCAGTGACGTCACACCGCTAGCTAGCAGGACGGCAGGCTGCTAGCCCGCTGAACTGCTTCGCTGTGCAGCAACAGTCCGTTACAGCCAGGGCTCCACCGATTGTGTCATGGACGCTGCAGCTTTTGACGGATCCGTACGTTATAAATCAAGGTGACAGCTGAGCTGATGTTCTGACCACAGCAGCAAACTTAACCAACGGCTGCCCCTTTCAGTTAAACCGCTCTCTGTACGACTCAACATACCACCGTAGTTTTTAAGCCAATTACCGGTACTATTACAACTTTATTCTCTTTAAAATGACTGCACCAACACGGGTGTGCGGAAAAAAAATCCCCATTTGATATGTTCGGTTCATTTATCGGCAGGTAACCAAGTTAGCGGCGGGTGACAGCGTGAGGCTAACGGGCGGTTCGACTGGATACTTTCATAAACACCGCTCACATTTAGTTATATTTTTTGCCAGCACGGGCTCAGAAGGAGCCACGTCAAATGGTATACAAAGCAAAACAAATGTACCTCATATTGTCTCTCCCCCACTCACGACAAGTAGTCGCTTGCTCTGGAAACGGTAGCTCGGTGCAGGAAGTGTCTGGAGACGCAGCAGCAGCAGCTTTGAGCGGCGGACAGGAAGTCCAATGGCGATAAGGAAAACACTGCAACACCCACCGACATTCTCCAATCATTGACAGACCACTTCCTGGTTAAGTAATGTACCCCCGCCCCCTCCAGCCAGCTCGTTATCGATACTTATCAAATAATTAGTGACGTCAGATATACGTTAAATGGAAATAAGGGATTTAAGTAAAAGGGGGGAGTTGTAAATAAGGGATGTTTCAGCTTAATCTTGGTCCTCTGTGAAGTCAACCAGCATGTCATCTTCTGCTTAAAATCAGTGATGGATGCATTTGCAAAAGCATGCAAGCGTTCCATTAAAAAACACAAAAGACAACTAGTTTTGTACAGTCTATCTTTTATTTGTATCAGATTGCATGGAAAACAAAGACACAGACTAGTTCTTGTAGCCACGGCTGGCTCTGCGACCACGAGCTCTCTCGAACTTCCTGCCCTTGGAGCGGATGTAGGGCCTGGAAAACAGGAGGAATAGTTTAGTATAACATTCACACAATACAATTATAGATATAATGTATGCTTAATTAATCTTGGCTCCACCAATGCTGGTTTATAAAATGACAAAGTGAACCTAGCACACTATTTACATTCAATAATATGGTCCAAGAATAGTCATTAAACAGTTTCCACATCTTACTTTGGTGCCAACTAACTACTCACTCCGTGTTTGTGTTCTGACAAAGCACTGGTAACTAAGATATGGGTTTGGTTTCTTGTCAGATATAGAAGAGGTGTGGCTATGGGGTAAAATAATAATAATAATAATAATAATATACACATTTGAAGCATATGGATTCAGCCAGACAGTATAGGCCTTTTACACATAAGTAATTGTACATGTCACAATAGGAAAAACACTTATAACCACTCTGTACATACAACTGTCTCATTCTCAAGTGATAAAAATAACGTTCATAATTTTCAGCTGATTATACACCAAAGAAAACATAGTGTAGTCGATTTCTACCAATATATAAATGCAACTCAGTGTTGCTTTGAGTAACAAAGTAAAGTTATTAAATGTTATTAGTTACACCTGTGCTTTCCCCTCTATGAAGGATTGATCACTTGCTTCTATATAAAATTAAACCAATTGACAAAGATATCATTTCCAGGCAAATTAAGATGTAATCTAATCACATGTACACATACATCTGTGATGTAAATAAGTAATTTTTGTGTCGTATTAGAGTTAGATTTTCATATATAACCGTTTTGACTAGAATATTAGACCACGCTGAATGCTGAATGTACAAACCTCACTTTTCCAAGTGCAATTTCTATAAGAAAACCACTGTCGTCTATTTGGGCCAGTTTGGTAGCTGGTAGATTGATCGATATTCTGGTCCAACTAAATAATTTGTTGGGACAGCTTAATGCAAATATTTTGCTTTGCGTTTGACAGAACCAACTATACACATACTTGGTGTGGCTGTGGGGAGTTCCAGGGGCTTTTCCAAAGTGCCTGTACACTTCTCTGCCTTTACGGGGTCCTGAAAAACAAACATGTTATAATTAAAAGCACATACAAATAAACACCATTGAAAAAACATTACTTGACAAGTATTTCCAATTAAACATTCCACATTTAGCACATGGGTATCCACTCATGGCAGCAATTTAATCAAGCACAACATCCTCAAATTACAGTTTTGAAAGAGTTTATGATTTACATTACGTCACTAGATTACATTAGAAAACAATGTTTCCATTTTACGTATTAATTACTTTCCTAAAGATTACTTTTAGAATTCTTAATTAATTTACTAGCGTTCACTTGTGACAAGCTCATTTGCAGTCTTGGAAACTGAGCGCCAGCTTTATTTTGGATATCCTGATATAGAAGACTGTGTTTACAGGTGAACATTTTTTGATTGGTCTGATGGCAAGAAATTCTTTTGGACAGTTATCGAAACCAAACTAAATAATAATCCAGTAAACTCACTTGATGCTGCAGTTTTTAGCATTTAGTAATGCGTATGACTTTAAAAGAGAACATGACGTTGATTGAGACATTACGGTTTCTTAAGTCTGACAAATTCAAATGAACATTGCTCAACAAATAAAACACAGCTTAAATTGTGTTTAGCTGCTAATCAATTGCCAACCATCAGTTCAGAATGCAGATAAAACCATTCACATGGTCAGGCAGACAAACAACCTCTTCTGGACAGCTCAGAAAAGAACTAAAACGGTCCGACCTAATTGCAGGATGGCAAAACGAAACGCGCATGCTATTCTCAACTGACTGATACAGGACTACATTTGTAATAAATGTGAGATTGATTTGTAGACCGCCTTGGTGGACAAAGTTCCCCCAGCACCTTTGGGACGGCAAGGGCTTACTTTATCGGCTCCGATTGCATCCTGGTATCATAATATGAAAAGAAGCAATGTTTAGTTACCTGACAGCAGCACTGTGCCTTGTCCTTTGGGAGAAGCCAAAGCCAGCTGGTCAAAGGTCATCACCTGACCGCCTGCCTTTAGGATTCTGCGACGAGCACCATCGGTTACCCTCAGAGCGCAGATCTGTAGAGAACAGACAGAACACGAGGACTATTTTAGAGACCGTCAGACAACACAGCGTTGAGGGATAATCCTAAATTGTCTGTCATTAAAAAAAATAAAAAAAGAGGAGTTACCTTGAGCTTGGGGATATCCTGGATCCTGACATCATCAGTGACTGATCCCACAACAACAGCGGTTCTGTTCTCCCGGCCAGGCATCCTCATCTTACGGATCTGGATGCAATGGAAGCAAAGTCAGAAATTCAGCATACATGATTGCATATCTGAACTACTGACAGGGCTGATACACCTCCAACATTATTACTTCTGATCCGGGGAATACCAAGCAATCACATCATTTAAAAAATTGTACCACCAGTTAACGTTCTTATTTCATACATTTCAATTTGTATTGCTTCGGGGTGATAAAACTTAAGAGCCAAATGAACACTGACCGTAGTTCTATCCAATTGTGTTAACCCAAATCCAAACTACATTATGAAAATCTACATCTATCTACTGATGCACCTTTTCGGTCCAATTGTAATTTCTGTATACCTCAACACACAAATATAATTTTCGCATTATGAAGTTCACATGAGGCCAGAGGTTCTGTGGCACGAACTTCTAAATAAATTTGCCCACTGAATTTAACTGATGGTGGAAGCAACATTTTAAATGCGACAAAGAAACGGTATTTGATGTGGATCCGTCATATCCGCACTCACTGATTCGGTGGTTCTTATCTTTGCATCAATAAAAACAGTCAAACCAAACAGTCTATCAAAAATGCATTAGTCTTAATATATATTAGTTAACATATCTAGTAAGTGCAAACAAAAGGATTCATAAGCGGTGGGCAGGATGAGAGACAACTGAGAACTAACCAGGCGGGAGATGGAGATGGGTGGCCTGTTGGTCCGGCTCATGAAGAGCCTCCTCAGGATGACCTTGTTGAAGGGAGCATTAGAGCGACGGGCCAGGAACCTGTACAACTGTCAGAACCAAGCAGGACGGTTAGAAATATCAACTCAGAGGTTACTGTGCTAAGATGACAGGAATAATTGTGTCTACTATTGGTTTTAGTCCAATGAGTGAAGTATAATGCATAAATATAAATTACCTTGACCAGGAGCCTCAGGTAGATATCCTGGCTCTTTGGCTCCTTCCTGTGCACCTTACGGTCCTTGTTGTGTCTGATGTCAACTCCCTTGAAAAGTAAACAAAACGCATGAATACAATTAATATAGCTATAATACATCAATCAGCTCCTAAAGTATAATCTTAAATCCAACACTGAGACTAGGGGCACTCAGGCTCCACATCTTAAATCCAACTATGATACTAAGGGCGCTCAGGCTCCATAGATACTCTTATATTGTAGAAGTACATTCAAAACTACGAGCACAATCTATATTACCGTGGTTAATAAAAACAATATCGCATCTTGAGTAACACGCAGCTCAACATGAAACGTTGGCTCAGGCCAGTTCACACGTTGACGCCACCGCTAGCTGCTATCACGACCGACACAACCGACGAGCGGACACGTTAACGGGTCTGCATTTCACATGTGGGAACTAAAGTTACATTTGGCGCAAATAGAAATCATGGGCATGATATTCCGCTCCCTGAACCGCTTTTCTAGCTCGTTTCTGGTCCATTGAGAGACGTGAAGCGGCTGCCGGACGACACCACATCGGCATCAACCAGGGTGACGTGAAGCAAGTATCATTTACATGGTCTAATCACAGGAAATCATGCCGGGACTGTAACGCGAATTGTGTTTAAAACAAACAGAGAACGCCATTACGAACATGAGATGTTTTAATTCAGAGGATGGCCGTGGATAGTCAAACTATTGTAGTCAACATTGTCTGCTAGCGGTACCTACCATCTTGGGCTCAGAGCGAAAAGGGAAAAGGAAGAGCTGAGGTCTCGCGATAAACACTGCGCTGAAATCTCGGGTCTCTGATTGGTTACAGAGCGGGCACTTCCTGCGCGACAGCGCCTCTAGTGGTGGAAAAGAAAAGTGTGCAAACAAGCACACAAATCTAATAATTATGCGTACTGAATTATCTATCAATACATTATGAATAAATGTAAATTCCACATTATTATGCTATTTTATTATGAATCCATTATTTTCTAGACTGTTTATTTTATTTCTACTATATGCTCTGTACTGACCTGTTACATACTGTACTGCAATGCCAAGTCATTTAAAATGCAATTCATCCAAACATCCTATCCTCAGGCAAGAAATAGTGTCTGCTCTGTTAAACATATTCTCCATCAACATGAGGTGCCAACAAATATATAAGTTCTGTTTCAGGTAGTTTATGACAGAAGGAGCTAATTATAAGATTATATAATTTGCTTCCTAATAAAATATTTGAAAAAAAGAAGAATCGCCTTTGAAATAAATGGAACAATAGCTTTTTATTTTACTTTTATTGGATAAAAATGTATGGCAAAATCAATAAAGTTATTCATCGTGCACGGAAAAAAAGAAATGACAGCTGGGTTGTTTTCTCAGAGAAAAGGTTACGACAACAGGAGTACCAGCAGGCTTAAATCTGTTGGATCATTGTCATTCACATTTGGATACAGTATTCTGTTTGCAGACAGGGAAGTCAAACAAGAAACAAATTACAGCTGAACAATAACCCATGCAGGCTGATTCATAGATATGTGACATTTATCTTATTCTATTGTTTTCTCCGTTAATGGCTTTACAACTAAATTATGCCCTTAAATAAACCTTTTCTAATGTCACAGTCATTGACTGTGCTCTCCAGTTTATTCAGGTTTGTGGCCACTCTGCTGTCTGAGGTGACACAGGAAGATAGTGAAAGCCAGTGCGATGCCTCCCAGAAACACAGTCCGTGCCACAGGGGGGACCAGGGAAAAGTTCACTGCCTGACATGGAAGAAGAGATGAAAAATCGTCATTGTACATCTGTATTTGTACTGTATGTGTAGTACATGTCGGTGAATCTGGGGCCTGAAAGTGACCAATGAGGATGAATAAAAATATCACACCTGCATTGTTGACCAAAATACCACTCCAGTCTAAAGAGAGGGCCAGAGGAGGATTATAAGATAAATAGATAGACAGAGAGATGTTTTGCATGGCATTAGGAATAAATTATAGTCTACGGTCAACTGCACCTTGTAAGATGTCCAGAATTTCTGTTTCCAGTCTTCAAGCGGGTCTTCTTTGTTTTCTAATAGACTTAAACCTAAAAGGTAGGTGGCTGTTAGATATTTAATTGATTCCATTGATCCATTGATGTGCTCTTAAAAATGCAACACTTCATTTCTTATCATCATTTCCGAATAAGTTCTATACAATTTCCTGGAAAAACTAAGCAAGTTGGTAATAATCTTAGAGAATATATGGACAACTGTGCTCAACTGGTAAACAAACTAATCAATTGCTTAATAGTGTTGTAGTCAGCAGGTCAGATGAGCTTGCAAAAATATGAAATACAGGCCACCAATTCAACATTTAGTAGACAGAGAGCAAAGTTTACAATATTAAAGAACAATCACTTTTTACTGTCTTTATATGTAGGATTTCTTTCTAGGACTTTGCTATCTCTCCAATACTTACGAACATATCGGTGCTGGAGCTACAATTTAGGACACTGTATCTTCAGAATAAGAGGGGAGCTTCATGACATGAAGAGGACATTTTACAATAACACACATATATTACAACAGCTGCATCTTTTAATGGTGATTTTGATTTTTGGGGTTTTAAAATAAATGGGATTATTAAAGTGAAAACAATAGCTATTTTCCTAAATGCTATTTGCTAAAATAGTTCGAGTATTTTATTCGTGATTTGAAGAAGCTTTGAACTACACGTACCAATATAAAAGGCACTGATAGTGAGAGGAGCCGCGATCAGCTGATCCGCCACAACCTTCCCCATCACTGCCTTCACGCTGCCTCCGGGCAGCATCCTCTCCAGCCCTCGGAGCCAGTGGTAGTTGAAGTTGGCATGGAAACAAAAGCCGACAGTTGCCACTCGAGCCGTCTGACACCAGTTGATGCCAGCCGAATCTTCTGATGCGGCTCCTGCAGATTGTTTCCCACCCAGCACACGCTGCTGTATGAGGTCAGCAGAGGCAAACAGCGTTGTGTATCCCAGGACGTTACTGATGTATGGATGAGCCTTGAACACAGCCCAGGCCCGGTTCATGGTGCAAACTCTGATGAGAGACAATTCAATACAAATGCAATAAAGCCTCTATGTTTGACTGATTTACTATAATTTAAGTCAGGAATGCTTTAAAAAACATATACACAAATTAAGCAAATGTTGATTGAAGTTATCAATGATGGCCAAAATAAAATTACATTATGTGTGTCACTCACTATTACTGCTTTAAATGACATGTTTAAAACTACTCTAATGTACAGCTTTGACCCAAGAAGTTATACCTACCTTTAAGTGGAGCTCTTCTCACCCCCTCCTTCTATTTCCAAAGCCAAAGAGAAACAAAGCTCTCTTCTGATTGGTTCTGTTGGACGAGGAGGAGGAGGAGGAGGAGGAGCTGAAATGAAGGTCTTCTCAACGGGTCAAAGTTCTGCCACCTTTGTAGAGAACGAGTGATAAGACCTTTATCAGCCCGCTGGAGAGGGCTCTGAGAAAATAACATGTGAGAAACGGCAGCAGAAAGAGGTCCTGTCGAGCTGTTTTATGGACTCACATGTAGACTGATACAACACATTGAATCTCCAGTCGCATTGTCCATTGCACACATTATCTAATAAATGCCCCTTGACTCACATCTGTGTAGAACAATAAATGCAACTCACCATTGATCTTTCTCATTTGGTGAAGTGCTGAAGTTGAGACCACAGCAGCAGGTTTACTGTGCAGCTCTCTGGTCAGAGGCACATGTGGTGTCACTATAAATAGATGCCACTGCTGCGGCAATGCTGCCATGCTTTGAGTAAAAGCACCATAAGATACACAACATATTCCTTATATTAGATTTAATAAGGAAGACACGTTGCGTTGTCTCCAGATTTGAAAACCCAACAAAAAATATAGCATAACAAAATTATATAGTTTACCAGTCACAAAAAAACATTTAGGAAGAAACATAAAGACACATTTTTCAGTGGGATGTCAGAAGAAAATAAATAAAATCACACTCAACTGAAAAAACAGACCGAGGTCCTTTTAAAAAGTGAAATGTGTAAGCAAAAATAAAAGCAAATGCACAAAGACTTTTATTATTACTATTCATCTGAATCTTTGTGAAAAGGCCAGCCCATCTCGGCTCCCACCTGCTGCCTTAGATATGTTCAATTCTGTTGGTGGAAGGTTTACTATTGAATTGTAAAGGTCAATTAAAGCCACTAGCAACCATCTTAGCTCTTCCCTCTGAGAATGTGATAATTAGAGCCAGAGTTTAAGCTGATCAATTAAGGGCTTGGTAACTGCGTCAACTGGTGCGTTTGTGTCTCCCAGTAGTTTACAAGCTGCCTTTAGTGGGACACACAATGGAGACGTGTGCCCACAAGTCCACGAGCCGTTGACTTCTCCGATAATTGCCTCTTTCCTTTCAGAGCCTCCCATCGTGTCTCACTTCCTCTACGGCAATCAATTCGCCAAGTCGTTTTCTATTCTTGTTGCTGGAAAAAAAGAAGTGAATTTGCGTTGGACTCTTGTGTCACTTGACTTAATTTGCACACACAGACACACACACAATACATGCAAAGACATACATCAGCAATTAAATGACCACACATCTCTCTCCCTCTGAGGCAGCCCACCGCCGTCCAGCTGAGTTCTTCAGTGCAGTTTGTAGGACGAGACGAAGACACAGCCACAACCTAACAAGGAATAAGGTAAACGTGCTTTTATCTGATATTTGTATTGAGCTTACCTGAATGGAACAAAACAAAACAAATGTAAAACACTTTATTACATGGACAAGTACAACTACATTTAACTTAATGTACTTAAAGTCATATTTTTATGAAGAAAATATAGTATAGTAATATAATATAGTTGTTGTACTACTATTCATGACACATATATATTATTGGGTAAGTATTGCCATTAATGTGTCAGCAGGCTTTTATGTTGCAGCTGGTTTAGGTAAATCTGTTGAGTAGATTAACCGATAGCAAAGCATTGCATGTTTTAAACTCAGCATGTTTTGTGTTATCTGCAGAGTAACTAACTACAGTTAATTGTTTCACTATGAAATGTGTTTTTTAAAGGTATAAAATAGCAAAAAACGGAAAGTGCAAATGTTTAAAATGTGTAAATAAGATAAAAGTCTCATTTATGTTGAAAATAGTTTATTTTCAAGAGATATATGTGCTGTTAGGTTGCTTTAGATTGCTAATATTTATGAAACGCATAATAAATGTTAGAGGTCAATGGCATTTTCCTCATGTTCAAATCTCTTGATCTGATAAACAGTGTTGTCTTTTCTCACCCTTTTCCCCCCTTTCATATCTTCCTCCTTTTATGCCTCCTTCTCTTTAAACGTATCTCTCGACTTTCACCAGCCATGCGACCATCATGTCTTGAGCCCGGGTTGGAGAGAGGAGTCTCGTGGGGTTGTGACCTCTACACCTTTGTAACTTCAGCAGCGGATCACATGATGAGGACTCTTCAGAAACCCCGGAAGAACCGGCCGTCCAAACGACAGGTCAACCACCGCCGCTTCCTGCACAACATGATCCAGAGGTGTGTGGAAGCATCAGACAAGCAGCGAGGAACATTTGGTTTATTTTTTTTCCAGATTTTTTTTAATGTGGTTGAGTTATATAGGATTCTTTTCTTCAGGCCTCTGAAAATAATCCAAATAAATAAAATCTGAGAATGAAGAATCACTGATCAGCGGGATGCCAGTGCTTCATTTTTAAGGTCAAATTTGGACATTTTTGGGGAAATACATTTATTCCCATTTTTGTTAAGCGTTCTCTTATCTGGTGAATATGAAGCTACAGCTGTTGCGGCAAAAATGATGAGCAGAGAGACGTTGATTTGGCGAAGCAACCCAGCGGGAAGTGTTTTAATGAGCACAAGGCAACATTCAACAAGTTCAACAAATCCATCTTTCTAGAATATTTAACACATATTTGTAGTTTAAATGTAGCCCTCCCATCAGACCTTTCACCAATCAGATCAGTTGTTGGAGCCTGTCACCAGAGCCAGTAACCAGAGCCCTTCCTGTTTCCCAAATATGTTGTGTCCTTTTTTTGGGTGTTCTTCTGGAAAGAACCTGGAACTGGATTTACTCCAGCTGGGTCAGGGTGACTGTTTTCACTTATGATGCAGTTTCCTTCTGTTGTTGCCCAACTCCCCATTTCCAAGAAACATCTGTTAGATAACCAAGTATCATAACAAGTTACATAATTGTTTCTGCTGGCTAACTCTAAGGAGTTCAAGCTAAGTAATATGATTTTCTCCAACACAGCCAGCTACCTGTTAGCTTAGCACACAACAACGGTCACTGCACCCGGCTAAGAAAACCCCCCCCCCCCCCCCACATATAACCTGCTGTAAAACCACCACATTCTTTAATTTTGTTTTATTTTCATGGATTAAAGAAAGATTAAAACATTATCAAAGTTACCGTGTTGATGGTCGGCAGGTTATGTAGCTAACAGAGCCCGGCTAGTTTACAACAGTATTTGCGCTAAGCTAACCCGCTAACAGACATGAGAGTGGTACCAATCTTTTCATCTAACTCTCGGCAAGAACGATTTGTCCCTAAAATGTAGATTTATTATTTTAAGCTTACACAGAACCTGTTGTTCAATATTGCATTGTTCTCCTCGTCTGTTTCTCTCAACAGAAAGTTTGCAGACATTGAGGCAGCAAACCATCGGCTGGCATTTGACCAGTCAGGTAGCCCCCAAGGTGGAGATCTACAAGACCCAGATACATGCAGTGCTCACACAGACGTAGATGGCATCTCTGTCGCCTCGCAGGAAACTGAAACCAGTGAAAAGAAGCAGCCAGACTTGGGACATCTTTGGAAACGACACCCCAAATCACAGCGCACCACATGCACTGCAAGAAAGAACAACCAGAACAAAGAGAAACAGAAAAAAGAGACTAGAAATCAACTATCATCATCATTATCATCTATGAGCTCCCTAAAAAGTACAGACTATAACCACGGGGCAGAGCTCCTTCAGGCCGAGTGCCGAGACGAAAGTCCTCTGAAGTCAGCCAGCAACATCTCAGAAGACTCTGAAGCACCTCAGCAGGACTCCGGTTCCATCCAGTTCAACCAAGATGTGGACACCTCTCCTTCCCTCTCTCCGTTGTCTCTCGACTTGTGCGACTTCTCGATCCAGATGTTAACAGACATCTCAACCTGCATGCAGGCCGAGAAGAGTGTCGCTGGCATTTCAGAGAGCCAGTGGACAGATATCATGGATCTGTTTAGCGTCGGCAGTCAGGATTTAGGAGGCTGCACGGATGTAGAGGCCTATTTTGAAAGTATCTGCTCGTGCCAAGGTGATGCTGGGCAGGAAGTCGGTGCTGATGATGAGGGATTTGCAGATCAGTCACAAAGTTATAGCAACAGATCTGAGATGGAGGAACTACAATGTGAGACAGGTGAGTACAGATATCAATACAGTTGTCATGGAGATAAGGGATTGACCACAAACCACTTGCAGAGTGATCAGAGCAGCTTGCAGGCACCGAAACAAAATGAAGTCGCTGCGGAGATACAGTTTAACCATTTTAAAGCAAACCAAGAGACGGAGATCCTCCAAAACGAGTTCCCCACATCGATCCGCTACCACCACTACGCCTCGGAGCTGCAGACGTACCAGCATCCTCAGGTGGAGAGCCCCTGTATGGTGGTAAATTGTGATAATAACGAACATTTTACACCATTTGAGGGCGTAGCTCAATCATTCTCTGTCCCGCTTCATAATCCTGAGCACTGTCCCATACCAACACCGCCGCATGAGGATGAGTGGCTGTTCACTGATATCTTAAAGGACAGGAAGTCACTGTACTGCTAGAAAAACACGTATTTTTAGTGAGACGTTGGTTACTTAAATGTTGAAGGTGAGGGGGCAGTGGAAAGTGTACCCACCATCTCGTCCTCATTTCATAGGAGAGCAAGAACAATCCAACGGGGACTTTCTTAATCATTCATACTTTTTGCAGCATTTTTTAATCTAAAGGTGTCGTTTGCATTTTGCCCTTAATTTGAATGCTTAAATGTCGTGATTTGAACACATTTCAGTACAAATTCAGACAACGTGACTTCAATAAGATCTTTTCAGGATGTGCACTACCTGTCAAAACATTCTGGTTAAATCTCGTGCAATTTGTTGTTGTTGTAAATACTGTGACATTTAAAACTTGACTTAATAAAGGGAGGAACACTTTTGTTATTATATTATACAAAAAACATGATTACAAAGTACATCTGTATCAAATCCAGTAAAATGACAATCACATATATTCTATTCACTAATATACTTCTTAGTTTTATGTTTAATGACCGTTTCTGTATTGCATGCATAGTAGCAGCACTACATGTATTCAATTGCCTTGTGTTTTGTTCTTTGCTGCAAAAAGATCTGAAAGGATTGTATTTAAAATCAATTAGAAATACGAGTCATATTCAACCTCAAATTCAACACATTCACAAATCTTTTTTTTGTATAGTTCAGACTCAATTGAATGGCAGTGTATGAAAATATTTACTCATATAAAGTACATCAAACTATTTTTTTGTTGTTGCACCAAACCTTTTATGTGAAGATGTGAAAGTGTTAAACTGTTACTTGAGCTGTGTCTCAATCTTTGTATTGATTACAGTGGTATTATAAGTGTGAAATGTTGATGTTTAAAGTAAATATTCAGAATGTCAATATGTGAAAGATAAATGGTGTTATAACAGTAACTCCTCTTTTCTTTTGTGTTTGTGTGTAGAAGTAATGGACAAAGTATTTAGATCCTTTACTGAAGTACTGCAATATAGAAATATTAAATTACAAGTAATATACTCGCTTTGAAAAGGTCATACATATGTATTATTGGGAAATTGTACTGAAAGTATCAAGTAAAAGTACTTATAAGTCAGTTTTTGGTCTTTATGAATGTTATACCATAACAGTCATAGGGGCCATGTTCTGCAGCATATTTATGGACTTTTAATTATGTTGCATTAATGTGTACATTTTACAGTTGTAGTTGGTTGAGGTATTTTAAACAACTTTTTATAGTTTTGTATTTAATCTAAAAATACATCATGTCTTAGAAATTAATGATGTCAAATCTGATAATGTAGGGCAATATTAGTGTATAAAGTAGCATTGAAGTACAGTACTTGAGTAAATGTGCTCAGCTCTCAAAGAAACACACAGAAAAACAAAGATCAAAACCAACGACATATATTAAAGTTAACCCCAGTCAGATGTTTTATAATTACAGCATCATTAACAAAAAGAGGCTAAAACAATAAACAACATTTTTTCCAAAATGTTTCAAGTTCCACAGTAGCCATAAAGAAACAAAAAGTGAAAAGTAACACCGTAGAGAAGCACCAGCCTCGTCTCTAATCAGAAGTGATCTCGATCCAGCAGTTCAAACCTCGTGGCTTCAGATTTTGGTCCATCAAGGCGAGAACAAAGTCGCCACGTTGATACGTTGATACGACACTCTGAGAATACAACATTTAACAGTTCGGAGTGACAGATCGTGTCAGCTCATTTGGCTTAAATGTCGACCTCCTTGAGATAAATTACAACCTGACAGAGCAGCCGTGATGTACTGACAATGTCGGCTCTTTTTTATATCTCCAGTAGTAATGTGTAAAGTGCAGCGTTTACACAATATCAAAAAAACAAACAAAAAAACACAGTGTCAAACTAAATCAGATGCACATCGCTAAAATAAAAATAATTGTACATACAGAAAAAAGAAAGAAAGATAAAACCCTTCAATAGAGCATTAAATATATGTCGCTAGTAGTCAAACTCTTTCTTGATCTCTCTTCACCGTGATTCATGGTGAACCCGACAAAGCTCAACACGCGTCATGATACGGGACACGCGCTCACTGATCTCATTTAGCAGAAGTTAGATTTGCATTGCCGTTTCCTTAAAATACACACCTGTTCAATTTAAACAGACGGAGGGGGGAGGCAGCAGTGATGAACCGATTACCAAAAATAACCGGTTCTGTGCGTAATCAACCGCAATCATCGGTAAACACCAGCAGGATCATTAATCCTTTGCCGTCTA
The DNA here is from genome assembly GCF_009769545.1 of Cyclopterus lumpus. Lineage (NCBI taxonomy): Eukaryota > Metazoa > Chordata > Actinopteri > Perciformes > Cyclopteridae > Cyclopterus > Cyclopterus lumpus. Next base: position 11,432,744 of record NC_046981.1, on the reverse strand, counting down.
GTATACATTATATATAACCAGAATACAAAGAAAACATTCAGGGCAACATTTGTGAATTATCTTTATCTTCTTTTAGTTCCAATTGAAAGTTAAAGCTTCAGTGACAATCTTCATAATTTAAAGAGATAGATCTACATTTTGGACGTCAAGTGAGGAAAGATGAAAATCATTCTCATGTCTGTAAATATGACGCAATAAAGCTAAAAGACCTTTAGCTTAGCTTAGCACAAAGACTGGAAACAGTCAACAAAATAACTACCAACATCTCTAAAGCTCATGAGTCTACATATTGGATCTTGCTTGTTTTATCTGTAGGGAAAAAAAAGTGTTAAGCGGTTATTTCTTAGCCTGGCAGGGACTTCCTGTCGGCATCTTTAAAAATTAAATTTCTTTGTTTTTGAACATATGTATAAAAGTGTAATTTAGTGAGCTTTAGAGATGCTCGCAAGTTGATTGGTTCTAGTCGTTATGCTAAGCTAACTAACGGCTGACTGTACCTTCATATTTACCGTACAGGACATGACGTTTGCACCATAAACTCTCCACAAGAAAGCGGATAAGCACATCTCCCAAAATGTTTCACTACTTCTTTAAAACATTGATATTTGTGTCTACATCAAAATCTAGATATCACATTGATTTCCTGGACAGCCTTAAAGTTATGACAGGCAAATAGGTGCTGAAGACGGTCATGAACAAAAAATATATATATATATATAAAAAAAAAAATAAAGACCTGGTAAAATGTCTGTTAAACAATAAATAAAACATGCTGAGCAAAACAGAGATGTATCACCAAAAGAAAAACACATTTGAAACCAGGTTTCACAAAACCATTGTTGCTTTCACAGCAAGGTCATCGAGCTGCTCGTGTTTGGTCGACGCCTCACACGCATGTCATTTTGAGTCGCTAGTTTGGGTAAAAAATTTAAATAATGAAAATTTGCCATTAGCTTCGTGAAAATTAATTCCTGTGTCTCCATTGTAATTTCTTATCTACTACTACTAGTATCTGAGAATGCTTTGAGTCTCGAGTTATTTTACACAGGAACTGGGAGCCGTGATGGCGTTTATTCTACTGAGGAAAATAGAAAACCTCACCATCCTCTACTCCGGTCATCTATTCTACAGCTACTCTACCGTGACTACTTATTTAAGTCCCTTTTTCTCATCCATACGCCCACCATTTGGTTAAACACAAAAGCTTTGTTTGATCAATAATTTACACAGATAATCAGTAAAAATCAAAATTACAATGTACAATATGCTTGTCTAAAACAACACCCCCCCCACAAATAATCAATTGTCGCAATTAATTCTGCTTTGGATGAAAAGATAAATTAATAAAGTTCTCTAGGATTTTGTTCTAGTTATGTTGCTGTGGTAGACCATCCTTTTCTACTCCAGCAAGGAACCAGTAAAACCAGTTTTCCACCAGAAAGATCTTCCATGCAAATTCACCTCTGAGACCCGACGCTGCAACACTGACCGACCAGTTCAGGCCGACATCCGCACCAGCAGGACCAGAACGGACCAGAATAACCAGAAGAAAAAAACAAAACAGGGATCAATAATTTCCCATCGGATATAAATTATACAAATTCAAATTTCTGAAGCAATATGTTAAGACTTTAGTTAAAGAAACTATCTAATACTACCTATCGCTTTGTCTAACAACATACTTTTTTTTTAAAAATCTACAGAAATCCAGAACAGCTTCACTGCATGTACGCTGCTTTTTATGGTCAAATGTTTGTCTCTCCACAATTCTGTCAAATTATATGAAAATTATATAATATATTATGGAAGTTTGTGTAATGCTTCCCAGTTTCTGATCAAACATTTACAATAAAAAGTGTAATTAAATATTGGTTACTAATTGCCATTCCTCTTTTGTTAATTCAGCGATATTGATTTTACTTTTCTGTTTGCCAGTTTACTTTCTCTGACTGAAAATATGAGAATGCACATTGTTCCATGTGTGTATTTGACTTATCTTGTTGACTGCTTTATGTAACAGATTGACTCAACATTTCTCAGAAATATTTATTTTCACCCTCCAGCAGCCCTTTATGAAGAATATATATATTCCTCATCAAAGGGGTAAACATGGCTTCGCTTTAGCTTTTAAATACTTCCTAATGTAAAAGACGTGCCCACCACATTGTTTTCTGCCCTCTAATTACTGTACAGCATCATGAAATTAGTTGATAATAATTCACTTTCCCCTCAGACCTCTGGGAAATGTAGTTTAGTTTATCAGAAATGCACTGCAGAGGAGTATTGTAGAAATGTTCCAGTCTTTGTAATGTCATTATTTATGTCACAGTTTGTTACAAAATAAGAATTAATTCCAGTTGCCTCTTTGTAAAATCTAATTTTTACACTTTTTTCTTTTTTTTGCAATGAGGTTGTTTTCCAGTTATAGCGCCTGATGTATTCATCTTAAATGCACTGTTGTTATGCGCTGTGTGCACGTTACGCCCTCACCCCTGTGAGAGGTCGATGTCTGACTGTGTATTTTTGTGTGTGCGTTATGTTTGTAACGGAGTCTATGTGTGCGTCACTCTGTGTTGTTGACGCTGTATGGCGGCGGAGGGTCCAGGCTGTGTTCAGAGGAGGGAGTCGGGGTCCCTGGGAGTCCAGAGGAAGGGGTCGGCGAGGCAGGGGGCTCCTCCGAGTCAGAGTTCTCCAACGAGAGGTCGTCGATCAGCGCTCTGCGTCCACGCAGCGCCAGGGGCAACGCAGCACGCCTGGACAAGAAGAGAGACGGAGTTACAGTTTGTCCAGCGGAGGAACCAGTCGAATACGTTTCTCTAAAAAACTACCTTATTGGTCCAAATATCTACAACCCTGATTATGAGTCCACGCACACCTGATTTTGGAAAACGACCTTTGGAAGATACAAAGCACTTGAGAATTTTTAAGCTACTCTGGTTTGTCCCTGAGATCCTGTCCGTCCAAGGGGAAACTCTTTTGTTTTGAGAAAGCGAAATATGAAATACTTCCATTAAAGCAGAATGTAAATTGTTTACTTACTTAAAACCAAGGCTGCTAATTTACAATTATATCCCCTATTGATTCTTTGTCAATTAATTGACACATTCTAAAAAGTGAAATAAAGTGATGTTTCCAACTCAAACATATCAAACAAAGAACGCAGCAAATTGTCAGATTTGAAAAGCTGGGAACAGAAAATGTTTGCCTGCATTTTTGCTTGACACATTATTTAAATGGTTAATCAATTACTAATTGATGGTTGTCGATCCAATTCAATTAAACAACTGATGGTTCAAGTGCTTTTAGTTCTTAAGCAACTAGCAAAATAACAGTGGAATAATACAGATCACAGATCACAGATGAAATGCTCAAAAAATGTAAACGATAAAAACACGCATTAAATGTCCATTAGGCCTCCACCCTTACACACACACCCAATACAATATGACACACATTGACCTACTGATCGGTCTTCCATTCAGGGATGCTGAGTGTTGGTGTGACGGACACAGATGGACAGTTTTGTCAGTGTTAGATGGACACAAACGGATGCAACAAAAGAGCACAACAAAACAAATCATATTGAGTTAATGGGAGGTTAAAACTAACAAAACAACAAATTATAATTCAAGCACAGAAAATACGCACACGCACACGCACACGCACACGCACACGCACACGCACACACGGTTACCTGAGCTGGCTACGGAGAGTGGTTATTTCTCTTGCATTGCTCTGACTGTTGTCGGTGAGCTCCTCCAGCTCTCTCTGCAGCTTCCTCTTCTGGGCGTTGGAGCGAGAGTTGTCCTCCTCCACCTCCTCCAGCTGCCTCTTCAGCTGCTTCAGGCGGACCATGGATTTATCCAGCTAGGAGGAGGAAGGGGGAAGAAAAGGCACGATGGAGGGGAAGAGGAGGAAAAGGAAGCAGCATATTGCAGAGGTCAGGGTGAGAGAAGAGATCGGAGGAAAGAGGGTAACAAGAAGAGAAAGGGACGGATATATAAAAAGAGAGATTAGTCTGGGAACAGGAGGACTGATAGGGATCAGGAGTCAGATTAAACCTGGCAGATTATCACCGATGATGTTTTGGTAGGGGAGTGTGTCTCTGCTGTGACCGATGGATTTTGTCTGAGTGAAATACGCTCTAGCTTCCCAATGAACCCACAGATGCCGGGGTGGTATTAGGATTAGGTTGGTTTGAGCTGGATAAATCACTCATTTTAGGATGATTTTTTCAACACTCTCTTTGTGCCGTGGGTCACAATTAGAGCAGCGTTCCTAGCTGCCCTGACCGCCAATGGATTCATATTTAATGGTGCGTGTCTGGCTATACTCTTCTGTGTCCTCTTGTGGATAATGTTCATTTTCGTACCTGTTCTCTGTACTGGTCTGCGTGTCTTCTCTCGTCTTCTCCCTGCATCATCACCTCCTTCAGTTTCTTCTCTGTCTTCCGCATCAGTTTGTTGGCAATGGCTCGTTCCCTGACAGATGGAGATGTTCATTTTAAGATACGCGCTTCACAAAGCAATTCAAGACCTCTATAAAACATTCCCATCCAATTGTGTTTTAGAAAGTTTAATAAATAAAAATCTGCATTGCATATTTACCACTGGGACCGTTTTCTTATATTTAAAACCATTGTCCATGTTTCTGTACAGTAGCCCACAACGAACAAAACAAACACGGGCTCTCAATTCATGTTTTGGTTTTGGGCAACTGTCGCCTGGCACACAGTTCTGTTTGTTGCAATCTGCAACATCACTGTTATATGCCACCAAACCCTACACAGAGTACCTTTAAAAGTGGCACATATAATTTAAAGTGTTTATTATAATACAAGTTGTTTAAAATCGTGTTTGGTGTGTGAGGTCAAAATAGCTGGAAGAGCCAGAGTGGCCTTAATTCTCTCTCCCCCAAATATGATGTTATTTCAAGTTTGGGTACCTGCATAACATGAAAGATTTATATTTATATTTCATACATTTTTATTTGTCAATTTATAGGTAAATTAATAAAGTAACATGTAAAATCTCTCACTGTCGCTCCTGTTCCAGCTGCTCCTCCATCGAATCTATCTTGGCCTCCAGGGCGGCGACGCTGAGCCTGTGCTTGCCCCTCACTGCTCCCTCCAGCTCCCCCAGTCGGGTCTTCAGATCCTTGTTCTGTCTCTCCAAATGCTCCCGAGCCGCTTCTGCCTTTTGGGCCAACGTCCTCTCTCCCTGCAGCTGCACGGTCATAGTCTCCACCTAGACCGCGAACAGCGCAGCAATGATATAACTTACATGCCACACATGCCATTTCATGAGGTGGCATAGAGCGTGCCAGATATGTGTGTGTGTGTGTGTAGGTAAATCTACAGTACCTGGAGAGCAGCCTTCCTTTGTCTTTCCGCCAGCAGTTCAGAGTTACTCTGCTCCTCCTCCAGCTCCTCCTCCAGCTGACTGACTCGTGAGTCCAACCTCCTTTTCTCTTCAAACATTGCGGTCCTGGACAGACATTATATTTTAGTAAAACCAACACATCTATATACCAACCAACAACAGTAAAGTAAAGTGATACTAACTTTCCTGAACTGCTGTTGACCATCTCATCGGCCAACTCGTCTCTCTCCTGCTGAGCCTGTCTCTTCTGCCTCTCTGATACAGCAAGCTCCTACACAGACAAATGAAGGCAGACAGGGTTTTAAAGTCACTCAGAACACAAACACCAGTCTGAAAGCATTATACTGTATATCTTGTTTCAGTTAATTACACGCACTTCAGTGTATTGCAGGACTTCAGCTTCCAGAGTTTGGATCTTCTTTTCGTTGTCTTTCGACTGTGAGATCACCTCATCCCGAGCCAACCTACTTTCATCTAGCTCGCGCAGAACTTCCTTCAATTGACCCTGTAACAAATAGAGACTTCTTTAGAATGCAAGCCATTTATAAGTACAGAAAATCAATGTTAATGCGTGGGGGAAATGCATTTACCTGCAGCCTGCGGAGCTGCTTCACAGCCTCCTCTTTTCCGCGGCCGGTGGTCTCCACCTGGGACTCGGCGTCCTGTAGTTCAGCTTCCAGCTGCTTCTTGGACGACACAGCCTGAGACCGCTGACTCCTCTCCTCCTCCAGCTGGATCTCCAACTCCTTCACCTGGCAAACGAAGGAAGGAGGATAAGAATGTTTTGCGTGATTTGGAGAGAGGAACAGCAACCACACATTTTCCTTTCTCTCTCTCTCCTCTCTCTACCTGTTTGCTGAGCGCCCTCCTCTTCTCCTCTCCCTTCTCCTCGCTGGTGCTTAGCTCCCTCTCAAATTGAGCCTTGAGTGCCTGCAGGGTGACCTCCAGCCTCAGCCTTGAATTCTCCGCCTCCGTCAGCTCCTCCTCCAGCTCCTGCGTCTGGACCCGCAGGTTCTGGGCTTCTGTATCTAAGGTCCTGCGAGTGCGTTCCAGCTCATGGACCTGATTCAGGGGCAGATGATAGGCCGTGACTCACTGAAGACTGAGATAGAGAAATGACAAAAGTGTCCCAAGAGGAAGATTCTTACACTCTTGCCGACGTCGTCCTGCTGGTTTACAAGCTGTTCCATTTCCAAACGGAGCTGCTTGTTGGCTCTCTCTAGCTCTTCCCTCTGATCCTGGGCCTCCTACACACACACAAACACAAGAGCATTAATGGCAGCTTTCGCAGATACATAACGAAAATAATTGTACCGTTTGCTCTCAATTAGTTTACCTGCAGGGCTCGAGAAAGAGACAGATGTCTTGTCTCCTTCTCTCGACTGTCTGCTTCTGCTCTGTCCTTTTCCTCTGCCAGCCGAGCGCTCACCGCCTTCTCCTCTGCCAGTAACTGACGGGGTGACAGAGACAAAGTTAGAGGCCTCTGGAAGGAAACAACTTTGCAGCCTGTGCATGGCGGCGAATCGATGAGGCTCGAACCTGGTCAAACTTCTTCTGCCTCTTCTCCAGGGCCGTGCAGTTCTGTCTCTCTCTCTGCAGGGCAAGTGTCATGTCCTCTATCTCCTCCCTCAGTCGCTCCCTCTGCCTCTCTACGCGATCCTTCTCCTCCTCCTTCTGTCGCGCACTCTGGACGGTGCTGTCAAGCTCTCTCTGGAGTTTCCTGCGTGTCTCCTCTCCGGATTCAACCGCAATGTTCACGTCCTCTGACTGCTTACGAAGCTCTGCCAGCTGAAGCAGCGAGGGATTAATAATTCACGATTACCAAATAACCATTAGTTTGACCTCTTTATTAAGTATGAAGGGATGTTAGAAACACTTGGAAATATGAGAAAGTGGATGTTTTTATGTTTGCATCTACTGTTTTGTTTTACTGTGTTTGGGTATCTTTGATCTTTTACTGCAGTAACATTTATTGATTGACATCTATTTCAAAGAGATGAGGCAGTTAAACAGAGCCTCCGAGGGTCTTTTACCTGCTGGGTATGAGTCTGGATCTGCCGGGCCATCTCTTTTTCTCTCTCCTCCTCCTCATCCAGTCTTTCCATTAGTACATTCTTCTCCTCCTCCAGCGTTCGTACCCTCAAGCCCAGAGACATCTTTTGACGAGTTTCATCCTGCAGCAGTTCCTGAGTGAGAAGAAAAGACAAGAGTGTCAAACAAAGTCCAGTGACAGGCCTGTGAATGTGCTTTTTAGAAAATGTTTCAAACAGCTAGTTGCTACTCTCTTAATTGCCAAACGTGGCTGTGGCTGCATCAACCCCGGTGTCTGTGCTTCACTTTGTTACCTTTGCATCGTGCAGCTGGCTCTCCAGACTGCTGACCTCTTTAGTGAGCCGAAGGGTTTTGGTGTCAGAGGAGGACACATTGGTGGAAAGATTCTCAATTTCACACTGAAAAAGCCAGAGATGAGAAAAAGGTAATTTAACAGAACAAAACATTGTGAAAACATACAAAGTCAAACATATTTGAACACACTAAACTAAACAATAAATTGAAGTTTATATCCATTTCCACCTGTAGCTTGTGCACTCGCTCTTCTCTATCCTCCCGCTCTCTGTCAGCCTGAGCCAGTCGGGCGCTGAACTCCTGCAGCTGACCCTCGGCCCTCTTGCGGCCTCTCTCGCTCTCCGTGCGGCTCACTTGGAGACTCTTGAGCTCAGCGCTCAAATTCTGCCTCTCTTCCTCCAGCACTGCCTTGGCCTTCTCCAGGGACTGACGTGCCTGGAAGAGGACATGGACGGCACCTGATGAGCGACATGTTTACACGTGCATTTGTCTTTTGAATATGTGTGTGTGTGTGTGTTCCTCTTACTCTCTTGCTATTGTCCAGCTGTTCCTGGTTGCTGTCTATAGCAGCGCTGTGTTTGACTCTGAGTTCTGATAGCTGGGCCTCGTGGTGGCGAGTCGCCTCTTCAACACACCGCTGGAGATCATTTAACTCTGTTTCCCTACGAGACCTGTGTCGACGGAAGAGGCAGCAGGTCAAAGAAGTAGAATTCTGGCCCTTTTTATTATATTCTCTTTTTCCATCAAAGCCTATATTTATGATCATTTCTGTGTGTATCTTTTACCTTAGCTCCTGCTGCGCAGCTGTGGTGTCCAGAGTGTCCTCCAGCTCAGTTCTCAAAGCCTCAAGCTCCTCCCCTAGGTCTCGCCTCTGTTTCTCTGCCCTTTCCCTCATCCCTCGTTCATTCTCCACTTCCTCCTTCAGCTCAGACACCTGTGACATGGCCTCCCTCAGCGCCCTCTGAGCTTCTGCGCGACGTGCTCCTTCTTCCTCCAACCTGACAAAAAAAGCAAAAGACAAATGTGAATTAAGGGAGGTGTGTAGAGTGAAAGCTCTATGACTAGCCTCTATTTGTGTTACTGCGTTAATTATACGTCGTCCTGTGTCTCACCGGCCCTGGAGGATGGTGATTTCCTTCTCTTTCTGAGCCAGACTGCCCCTCAGCTCGGCAGAGAGCATCCCCAGGTCTGACAGCTGCTCCTGGGCATCCACCGAGTCGTTCTCCATCCTCCTTCTCCACTTCTCCTGCTCCAAGCGCCCCTGCTCCTCACGCTTTAGGCGCTCTTCACAGTTGTGGAAGCAACGGATTATAGATTGCAGTATTTGAACAGTAAAAACGGATACCAGTCTCTATTTACTGTCACTGTCATAATTCATGAGTAAGTTGACCATGTTGGGAGGTTCATTTGTATTCGAAAGGTGGTACTAAGATGCAATATTAGGTTAGCTTTGGCAAAAATTATGCTTAAAAAAGAAAAAAATTAATACTGTTGTGCAAGAAAAATTTCATAAAAAGTCTTTCAAATATAAATAATATTACCACAGAATGTTTCCACATAAAATCAGCGTATCTCCTAAATAAAGTGGAGATTTTTATTCCAATCATAGCATGCAGCAGGAAACAGTTTGCTGCAGGTTGTGGAATGACATTAGGACAGTTACCCTCTAGGTCAGCCATGACAGCCTCCTGTTTGTTCTTGAGTTTGTTCAGACTTTTGGTTTTCTCTTCTTCCTCGGTGAGCTGATCCGTCACTTCGCTCATACGCTCCTCCAGCTGTTTCTTCTCCTACTCAGACAAAAATATCAACATTGTATTGGATCATGTACACAATATTTATACTATAGAATGATAAAAGTAATAATGTGATGCCGACCTTGCTGAGTCGGTCTCTCTGCTCCCCTGCATTCAGCAAGTCGGTTTCCAGACTTTTCACTTTGGTCTCCAATGTAACCTTTTCCAGCATGAGGCGCTGTCGGGCACTTTCCTCCTCCTCTAACTGCTCCTCCAGGTCCTGACAAGGAAGAAGTCACAATTGAAGTAACAGGGAATGGAAAAAAGCCCAAAATGAACTTCGCTTTTCATGTAATGTTACATTTTCTTCTGTTTTTATGAACAAAGCAAATATGGCAGAAAGATAAGATGAGTCAGTCAGTATTAGTTTACATATTAAAGTTAACTTGTTTAAAAAAAGATCCTCCTAACCTGAACATTCTGCTGCATCCTCTTCTTCTCATTGGTGAATTGCACGGCTCTCTCGTCCTCTTCCTCCAATCGACTCTCCAGCTCACCAATCACCTCCTCCAGCTCCTGTTTCCGACTTGCCAACCTGGCCCTCATCTCCTCTGCCTCCGCAAACAGCTCCGCCTCCGCCTGCAGCTGGTCAGCCAGCACCGACTTCTCCTCTATTAGCTAGAAGGTGACAAAGTAAGGGTGAGGAGGAGTGGTGAGCGAGGCCCCGATTCACAGTGGATTTCAGTGGGGTGGACAGGCAGCAGAACAAGGTGGAGGTTTATTACCTGAGCATGTTTCTTATCCAGGTCTGTGTAGTCCTGCTCCACTTGGGTGAGATTGTCCTTGGCCTTCTGGAGCTCGCTCTCTCTAACCTGGATCTCCTCGTCTTGGCGGGTCACTTGCAGCAGGGGCTTCACCTGGTTGGCACAGAATAAGGATCAGAGGTCAATGTGAGGGACATCCCCATTCCTGCACCCCTTTTGGTTTGATTTTCTGCATCTGGCTTATTTAATTTATTTCCCTTATCAAGGCTCTGAGGTCATTGTATTGATTTTAAACACTTTAACGTTATTTGTTGTCCGAGCACTTTATCTTATACTAGTTAATACACACATTGCACTGTTGCTGTTGCGTTGATTGTTGTTTGTCATTTAAAAATTCCTCGTTTGTGTAAACATTCCTGGCAATAAACGGTTTCTGATTCTGATTCTGATTTTACAACATATTGTTTCAATTGCAAGGTTTTAATACCCAATGGACTTGAGCTCTCTATAGTTCATCATTTTGTTTATTGTGAGTTGGGATGTAAGATATTTTCCTTCCTGCACCAACTAGTAATTACCTATCTCGTTCTACATTTTTATCGTCATACACACAGCACAACTTTTTAAACAATGCTAGTTTGAGTACAAAGAAACTAAATCAACGTTTTAAAAAAAAGCAAAATAAACAGAAACGTCTCAGCTGTGTCAGAGATCACTTGCAGACATGTTTATTCTATATTTTATGTCTTTGTTGAAATATAGTTTTGCGCTCAGTACCTTGGTGAACAGCCGCCACCACTGCCAGTTACGGAGTTTGAGGTAAGCAGAGCAGTTCCTCTGCATGACCCTCAGTGCGCTCAGCTGCTGCTGCTTCTTTATGAAGGATCTGAGAAGTAAAAGAAATACCACAATAAATCAATAATAATACATACGTGAGTGTAGGTAATCTCTAAAATGATTCAAGGCAGAGGAACTAATACAGAAACTATACAACTAAATGGATGTCAGGTATTAGCTCTTGACCCAAAACACATGACAAGTTAAAACTGAGCGTTAAGTGGAATTTTTAAACAACAACTGTAGACATTTGACAGGGTCATTAATCAACATCTTAATGATTACTTAATTTTTGTATTTACTGGTACCACAAGATATTGATATAAGAGATATATATATATATATGACAAAGAAATCTTATTAATCAAGGCCATCGCGAGGGACACTTCATTTGGGACATTTAGAACACTTAGTTTTATTTTGCATTTTAATGTTGCTAATGCTTTATGTAAAGCACTCTGAATTGCCTTTGTTCATGAAATGTGCTATTCAAACAAACGTACCTTTAATTAGTTAGCCACCATTGTAAAAATCTAACTTTATTATTGATGTCTTTTACAGGCCAAACAGCTGTCATTGCTGTTGCTATTCCTGAGTCACTGGTAGGCGCTTACAGAAGATTATATATTAACGCTCCTTTAAGAGTGAAATACAAAACTGCAGCAAGTGAGTGCTCCTTATAGAGAAACACCATCATTATTAGATATTTGTCTTCTCCTACCCCTTTAGTTGCACTTAGCATAAAGTGAGCATTGACTGACTGATGACTCAAGTTAAATAAAATCACTTTATGTCTAACTAATGTTTACAAATTACCAACAGGAACAATTATTCAGTATCTATCATACCTTTCTGCTTATGTTTTATCTTGGTAATGCTCTTACTTGCGTGCGAGATAGCCTCTGGAGGCGCTCTGGAAGCGTATGATGGTGTCGGTGATCTTTAGGTCTCTTTCCTCTTCCAGATGAGCCAGGACTCCAGCTCTGAAGAAGACTTTACTCTGACCCACTCTGAACAGGTTGTGATCCAGCTCCAAAGCTCTGATCTGACCCAGGAAACAGTGGTTGGAGATTTCCATAATTTGAATCATTTAAACAGTATGTTGAATTCTTTTGACTACTGAAAATTGTCTCACCATGAGTTCGGATGCCTGTTTGCCATCCATGAAGGTGCGAGGAATCGCATTCGGAGTCAGGATCTCATATCTGGAGGACAAATTAGATTTAGAAGATGTGAGTTTTTGACCAAGAGACAAAAGATACAAAAGGATCATCAGCAGGAGTCGTGGTTGATGAACACACAGACCTTTGTCTGAACTCCTGGAATGGGATGCGGTTAGGGAAGCCTTGTCTGCAGATACGGATCCCCTCCAGAACTCCATTACACCTCAGTTGGTCCAAAACCAGATTGGGAGACAGTTTACCGGCCTGATGACATGAAGACAAGAGGAAGTAAAGAGCGGAAATAATTGAAAGTTAAATTCAGACATTTCTTCAGCTTTCTTGTCTGTTCTGATTTAGAACAGTGTCCATATGCCTATCCAGTCCCCCCTGTCTTACCCTCTTCTCGTGGTTGGGGATGATGCAGCGAAGGAAGTTGGGGTTAGTGTTCCTCAGCGTGGCCATCAGCTTCGTGAGCGACTCCTTGTAAAGCTGACCAACGGTCCTGAACATTCCCTTCTTCGTCTTTAGCCCCGACGCTCCGAAATTGACCGGCCCGCTGTTCTCTCCTGAGGACACCTGGTCCAGACCCACAATCCTGTCCACTGGACCAAAACATGGAGCATGGCCTCAGTTTCAGCAGCAGTTATCAGTTCAGTGGAATGAAAAGAGTGTTTGCCAGATTTGGCATGATAATGTCTGTGTGAAGGCCAAACTAATGCCATGGGCATTATGATCTCACAACTGCTTACACATCTGCTACTAAGCTATCGACAGATGATATCAGATGGTAGACAATGGAGGAGTTCATTAGAGATGCAATGATATGGTTTCAAAGCAAACACCAACAGAATGTATTTGCCAGTGAGATACACGTACACAGTCTTGGTACAGTCCAGTTTAACCAGTTATTAAAGTATTACACTTCTAAACATGTCACGACAGGCATGCTTGCAGGTTTGTCTGCCTATCCTTTTAAACAAAAACAAGAGTAAGATGATTGATTATGTTCCTGATTTGACAGTTGCGTGATATACTCTTGGAAAAATTAGACCAATATTGTGGTTGCTATTTAAATATTAGTACTGAATGCCAACGTGTTGCATCTCCAGAGCTCCTTCAGGATCACATTTCTGCCTGGCTGGTTTTCATGGAACCACTCCAGGGGCAGTTGGTTGTGGCAGTATTGCGAAACACAACTCTTATGTGATCCTGAATGAGGTTTTTGTGACTAATAATGAGCATGCTGCTACCATGACACTTTACATTTTCTACACAACCTACTTCTTTATAAATGGAAAAAAAAGCTACATCACACAAGCACAGCACTGTCACTAAATGCAAAGACTTGGTGAAAGAGATAAGAGAGAGCAACTGAGCAAACAGCAGAGTGAAAATATGAGAATTAGACAACATGGCACGCGCATGACACTACGGCACAAATACAAACTAAAATGGCACACTACAAACAAACAGCGGGCAGACAGAATACAAAGGAGTAATGTAAGCAGAGGTGGGAGTGAGGAATGCGAGTGTGACACACAGACGAGGAGAAAAACCTACTGTCAGAGCCATTAGTCTGTAGTGTGGCAAACGAGTCAAAGAAGTACACACGAGGAAGAGTTTGAATATCTGATGCAGGAAGAAGGAAGGCACAGGGAGAAAGAAAAAAGGGTAGGAAAGATGGAGCCCAAGCGAGCAAGGAATTAGTGGAGAGGGAAGAGAAAAGAACAGAAGGAAAAGGGACAAGAGCAAGTGGACATAGGAGAGAACCAGAAGGAGAAGAGATGAACAGAAAGTGAGAGAGCAGATAGTTGGAATAGTTGCATGATAAAGAAAGAGAGATAAATACAGTTAAATTAGTACATTATGCACCAGAAGGCTTCATTATTTATACTTTACAAGCTTAAACAGACAGGTGATAAAAGATATTCAGTTAAAAGTTAAAAAAAAAATGTAAATGCTGTAGACGTATCAAGTCTACGCTTTAAAGATTTACTGCATATGGTGGTGAAAGAACGTGATAGTAAACCAGTCTTACCCTCCTTCCAAAGCTCTGAGACAAAATGATCAGACGACTGGTGGACAAGAGACGCCACGTTGTCATTCAGAGGATCCATGTTCTTCACTAACCAATTATGTGCCTTGTAGTCCACCTGAGATACATTACAGGGGAGTTGATGACATTGAATATTAAAGATGGCAGACATGGAAAGATGTTAATGATGGGATACCTTGCCAGCATAGTGAATGATGGAGAAGTCAGCTTCCCCGCGTGGCTGCTTTGGTTTGAAGAACTTTGGATGGCTGCCTTGTTCAGCAGACAGCTTCTCCACAAACGAGCGGTCCGTCGCCCGCGGGAACCAGCACTCCTCGTCCAACAGGGCCAGAACACCAGGCGGGTGGGCCTAACAGAGACGGGGGAAAACAACAGAGAGGGGAAAACAACACCATTTGTTGTGAGTGAAATGTGATTCTTTGAAATTCAAGATGACAACGAATCAAAGCAGAGTGTGTGCCAGCATGCCAATGCACGCTATTTATATGGTAAGTAAATATGGACTATCAACATTATATTAAAATCATTTAACAGGTAATACATGTGTGATCCTTTAAATAAACAACATTTGTGGTTTTGTGTGTATGTACTGGTCTCTCGATGAGGTCAATGCAGGGCTGCAAGTCCAGGCCAAAGTCGATGAAGTTCCACTCGATGCCCTCCCGCTGGTACTCCTCCTGCTCCAAGATGAACATGGTGTGGTTGAAGAGCTGCTGCAGCTTTTCGTTTGTGTAGTTGATACACAGCTGCTCAAATGAGTTCAGCTGCAGGGATTTGGGAAAGCAAACAAAGACTCAATAATTAATGTGATTTAAACTAATGAACAAACATGGATGTGTTTGTATTCCTACCATTTGTTACGACATTACACTGGTGACAACCCAGGTAACTACATCCTTATATTGCTTACCAAACCTAATACTAACTGTAAGCCATCTTCAAAAAAGTAGAAATTAAGGAAAATGCTCAGGCACAAATATCCCTCATCAGTTCCACAGTGTTACAATTGTAAAAATAACCTACTTTAAACAAATACAGCATCAATACATGAACAAACCTGAAAGATCTCAAATCCAGCGATATCAAGAATGCCTATGAAGGAGGCTCCCTGTCTCTGTCGGCGGTCCAGAGCTCTGTTGATCCTGTGGACCAGCCATCTGAACAGGCGCTCATATGTGGCCTTAGCCAGGGCCTCCACAGCAAAGTCAGCCTCGAGGAAGAAGGATATACAGTTAGATACACTCCACAGGGACACATGTCCGCTTATCGTGATGAGCACAAATGCACATGGAGCCTACCTGTTCTTTCGTCTGCGCTTTCTGAACATACTCTCGACCCACTTTGATTCTAGGGTTGAGGATGGCCCGGGTGAACTCCAGCACGTTGATGCCCAGCAGATGGCACAGTTTCTGAGCAGCTGTGTTATCAGGCATTGAGGCTTGGTCATGATTCTTCTCCTTCATGAAGGAAATGTTCCCAAACTGGAGCACAGCAGAGATCACCTTAAGCATGGCTGAGGAAGAGGAGAAACAGGGAGAGGGAAGGTGATTTATAGCAAAGATCAATTGATAGAAAGCCAACTACTTTCTCTTTTCTCTTACAGATCGACTCCTCCGGGGTGAAGCCCATAATAACCATGGAGTCCATGGTCTGGGTGAAGTTCTCTGAATCGCTCTGACCAGCAACAGGGATGGAGCCCCCACTGAGAAAGCGGTACTCATCAGCAGTTCCCAAGAGCAGGTCCGCTGGGGATGGGAATAAAAAGAAAAAAAAAAGTAAAGCAGAGATATATTTTAAATAGAAAAGACAAATTATTACAGGACATAGAAACATTTTCACCAAAATAACATACAGTATGTTCTGTAGTATAGCAATATTTCATTATCACACTTTGGTCGACTATTGCACTTTCGCTCACCTTTTGTCTCGTCTGAAGTTCCACACAGCATCTGGTAAAAAATGTGGAACGTCCTCTCATCTTTGGCCTGACGGGTGGCGCGGGACTTTTCAAGGAGGTCTGGATTTGTATGGTCATGGACATAGCCATATAGTATATGTGTACACCTTTAGAGGATGCCATTCAATTTGCAAAAATTTTAAATTAACACCCAAAAAGCGAGTACTCCATAAACCAGTTTCATAAATCACCGTAGGGCGTAGGCTATCAAAAAGTGTAACAATAAATGGACAAAGTAGCCAAACTAAATGAAGCAGCTTACTAAGAGAGAAAGAGTGTATTCATCTTTCAAAAACATTGGAGTCATATCAAAGGATACAGGTCTCGATGTTAGCACCAACAATGTAGCCCGCCACATCAAAATTAATGCGGATGAATTTACCCTGGAGAAGAAGAAAAAGTGTTTTTATGTTTCAGTTGATTTCTAGAAAGAATGATCAAACTGAAGATAGATTCAGGAGGTAATACACATTATCTGTTTGTATAATGCATCTTGTCTGTTCTTACAAATCTAGAGGAGTTGTCATTCTTGACAGTCTTTGCGTTGCCGAAGGCCTCCAGGATGGGGTTGGCCTGCAGGAGCTGTTTCTCTAGCTCGCCCTGAGACATACAAGAGACATCAGATCAGATTAACAGAACTACTAAGACAACAGCCATCAAAAGAAAACTTCCATCGGCCGATCTGCTAAAATGGACCATCTAATTCTGCTCTCTTTGAAGTGTCGACTGATGGGTTACGTAAAATACAAGTGTGACTCATCCTTGAAGAGCAGTGATAAAAAATGGTGCATTTTATGGCCCAAAATAGCATAAACAATCAAGCACAATCCCCAGACCTAGAAACAAATGGTTCTCAACGTCAACAAAATAAATGGGCCCTCAGTAGTTTAGCAATCAATAATGAGGGCATCAATATGGCAGCGTCTTGCTGCTGAGCAAGAAAGCAAAAAAATTATCAGTATCACGTAATAATAATAATAAAGATGTTTTTCACGTTATTACAAGATATATTTACATTAGTACAATATTAACTTATCGCATTACATGAAACATTTAACATATTGTTGATGAAGTTCCTTGTACTAAAGTAAAAGACATCTTGTTATAACAATAAATCTTTTTACATCACAATGTCATACTGATCTGTTTTTCTTTTTTCTGGCATATGCTTAGCAGCAATACGCTGCTGTATCAATCTTGTTTTACATTTAATTAATTCAAATTTAACCTCCGACATTATTAACAGGCAATCTCTAGAAGTCAGTTGAGAACCACTGTTGTAGAAAAACAACGGCAGAGGAAAGCTACAGATTCAAATGCTAACGTCATACAGCTAGCTGCAATGCATTACTGCAGCTGTCGCATCGCTAGTGCAGCTTCTGTTGCCACGGCATCAGCAGCAGCCAGTGTAGGGTACAGATACAGATACATAAACACACATGATCAGCACTTTGTACATGTGAACAAAACTCTTGTTCATGTGCTACATACTCACATCGACGGCTGCGGCCACACAGCCACACCCAAACCCTCACTCATTCTCCATACACACATACTGTACACTTCACATGAATAACACCGCCTCTCCAGCAGAAATGTATGTAAACACCTGTGGCATTTACAAGTCACTGGGAAGCGGATAGCCAACCATCAGCACTCAGGGGGAGAAAAAATAAAACGTGCCAAAACTAGGGACGAAGAAATGATTCTCGTTATGAAGCAAGAGAATCATTTCAGCTCTGGTAAATATTCTACAAAATGTACCAATAAATATAACCCAAGTTGTCTTATATAATGCTTTCATACTCACATATTGCATACTCTGACGAATTGGGGAGGGAAATGAAGTTTTAGGAGGGAGGAGAAAGGGTGGATGGGCGAATATATGGATGGGATAAACAAACAAACAAAAAAAGACAAATAAGACAACAATAACAACAAATAACGGAATACAAACAAGCAAAATCAAATATACTGTACAAGGCCTGACTGTTATGAGGAACCACATCAGCACTAGTGTTAAAGTGTAAGGCTACTCTGTTGGTTAGTCTGTATCGGTGGAGAGTTCATTATGCAGGAAATAGGAAAGGACAAAAGCACAGGACAGGGCAAGAGTTAACTCACCTTGTTCCCCAAAGAACTACCTCTTGTTAAGGATTTAGAGCCGTCCATCTTGGTATGCAGGAACGAGAAAGAAGCAATGCAGAAAGAAGATGAAGTGGGGATTTAATGTTAGCGTCCTACAGTCTCCTCCTACGACATGTTTATTTTCCTTATCTTTTATCTGTTTCTCCTCAATGCTCCTTCTACACTTCTTCACCATATTTCCTGTTATTCCTCCCCCCTTCATTCTAAATGTTCCTAGAGGGCACTTCTTTTTTTGATGTTGTTTTTCCAGCTGCTTTATTCAATTTGTACTTCTGTGGTTACACTCCTGTGACATACCTGTATAGCTTCCTTGTTCCTACCCAAAGTGCCACCCTTATGGGAGGAGGCAACATGAGCCAAATACTGGATGACTTTCTTTGTGTTCTCTGTTTTCCCAGCTCCAGACTCGCCTCTGGAACACACAAACAATAAATACCATTATCTTTGCAAAACGGTCTATCTGTTTTTAAATGCATATATATATATATATATATATATATATATATATATACACACATATATATATATATATATATATATATATATATATATATATATATACACACATATATATATATATATATATATATATATATATATATATATATATATATATATATATATATATATATATATATATATATATATATATATATATATGCATTTAAAAAAAGAAAGAACACACAGGAACAAGGGCCAAACACTCATTCATTACACCAATAAATATAGAGTCCTTGCAGTGCATTCAAAGCCACAGGTCTAAACACACAGAAGGTGTGGAGGACACCGGCTATGTCAGATTTGTTGCTTTTGGAGAATAACGAAGGCAAATGGAGTAAAATAGCAAGTGTAAAAGATCTAAAAGAAGCAGACGCCTTGTCCCAACTACACTAATTCAAGAAGAGTCTAAAGTGGGATCCTTGACAATAACAGGAAGAGTCTGACAGGAAGACATGATGACAGAGAGACAGATGGCTAGCTCTCGGCAAGGTAGGTTGACAAATGATAGGTACAAACAGAGAGGGGGGTGCATTCACATTACAGCCCTGACTTTTGGTAAGATCTAATTTTTCTGGACTTAACGGACATCAGTTTGAACATAAATATGTCCTGCATTTGTATATTTGCATGAAAAAACAACAGATGTGTTATTAGCTGCATAGAAACGAATGAGAGAAGCAGAGCAGTTAGCATTTACCTTTCATTTTGATTTCATATGGTTTTGTTTTTTCAAAAAAATTGAAATCTAGAAATCTGAATATGTTAGAATGACATGCATATGTTCATGAAGGCACCAATACACATTAATGAGACACACCAGCGTCCTACAGGAGGCTACTCACGTGCAGAGGATTGCCTGGTCTTCTCTGTCTGTGAGAGAAAAACATTGTGAGGACAAATGAGTGACAGGTAGATGAGATACGTGTTAAACATGCAGTTTAATATATTGCTGACAAGCCAGCAAAGTCAACATGAAACAGCTACAAGTATCCCAACTATTTGAAAGTCTACACATGTTGACATTTGATGCCTTTAATAAACACACCGGATGCTAAACCACACAACACTGGTAGTCAATGGGTGAGCATTGGTTGCAACATTTCCATATATTAATCAAGATTCCCACACAGTTTAGAATTCATACTGGTCCTACAGGTTCAGTCGCTGTGGTAACACACCTATAACCTACCCTGAGGGGGACGGGAGAAGGCAAATACAGACAGTCTTATCCGGCCTGTTTTATTATTTCAGGAAGACAGCCTGAGGCACCGACAGTGCTCAGTCGGATCTTAACTACTTTTTTCTCATGAGCTCACTGTGACAGGGAGGGCCTACAAAAATATCAGTCATGCATCGTTAGAATATTTGTTTACCATCATCACCACAAAAAAAATAGTGCCACACCTTGAAATCTATGTTTCAAAAAAATACCACCTTGCCGATTTGTTTTCCCCTTTAAGGCTTTTGATAACAGCCACGAGTCAAGAATATACCACACCTTCAAATAACGCTCATGGTGTGCCTTAGCGATCAAAGATCACAGACGGGGTCCTGTATCACGTTTCAGGCCAGCTGATAGCAGATGTATAGGTTAGCTATAGTGTCAGAGTTAGAGGTCCCAGATAGTGTTGGGTACCTTGTAGCATGCTGCGATAGGCGGCCTCTGATATGGCGTAGATGTGGGGGGGCATCTCGTGGCGTTTCTTGCCCCGGTACATCTCCACGATGGACTCTGTGTAGATGGGCAGGTTCTTGTAAGGGTTCACCACCACGCAGAACAGCCCTGAATATGTCTGGAAAACGCAGAGCAGAGAGCTTTACATTAACGGTTAACCCAATCCTCACAGTGCAGTCCCTGGAGACTCATCAGTCGAGTCAGAATAAATCTGCATCACTTTGCATTAGGTCTGTTTGATAACTGTCTGTTTTTGACAGAACTCTTTCTGTCCACATGCTCGATCACTTGAGTTAAGTGCTTTGTGCTCGATTCAAGGAGACTGTCAATAATTGTGGGTGGCTTGACTTGTCCTGTGTCATAACTGCAGGAGAAGCATATTCTTATAAAACTCCTGTTTCAGCAGAAAGTACGGCGGTAAACCAAGCTTGAAGCGATCAATACAACTGTATTTGATTCAATATATTACGCAAGCCAGCACCATTTATCCTCATTACCTTAACTTACTTATTGTAACACAGGGAAACATTATATGAACATTCAGGGAATCGTGAATAAAACAAGACGACAAGCAAAAAAACAGTCATCCATATTTCCAGACTGCTGCTCCATACACATAACACCAATCACATCAAAACATTCATACACATGACAATGTAAATGGTCTATGTCCTAATTAGACACTCAAAATGCAAACAACAGACTGCTGCACCATTAACCTATGTATGTAAATGTGCACACTTTTTTAGGTTTATAAATGTCAGTTCATTCAGAATTGAACATTTAAGCTTATGTAAATGAAACCAGTGAATATATATTCTACACAGCACTACGTTAATGACATGTTAATATTCTCATAATGGATTCTACCTGTGGAGTGGTATCCTCATGGTGATACATACACCACTATCTTATCTTAATGTAACACGCCTCTCAAGATAGGTTGTTGGAATAGCCTTTTGAAGACATTCCAACAACCTTTCCCTGCTCGTCCCTTAATCTTCACTCTCAGCATGATCCTCCATCACTCATCCCATTAAAAGGCAGCTTAACTATATTTAATTGCCTATGTATTATTCTACTTTACTATCCTTTTTTTCTGCAGGAGAAACTGGAGATGCCTCCCACTGCCACCACACAGACAAACAACTTGGTAAACCGACTCCTCCCCTCTCTCACGTACCATATCGGTTACACCGGAGATGCCAGAGGATCCGACACATGCTTGGACTGTACAACACAAATGGACGGCAATGCACGCATGTAAACAAGTGCATTGGCGTGCGAACCGTGTGCGCAGGTTCTTATGCGTTATGTGCTGTGAACGAGTTCCCCTTCTCGTAAATTCATATTTTCGTCGACTCACATAAATCAAGCCTGAGTAGTATCTCTCTCTCAGGTTGTGCAGCACAGAGGCTTCGTTGAGGCAGGTTAGGTCGGCCATGTCCTCCACTTTGCTGAAGTGCGGGGGGTTCATCCGCTGCACCTCCTCCCTGGAGAGAGTGACCTTCCTCTGGCTGTCTGTCAGCTCAACCTCCACCTCATCACCGCGCTCCTCCCGAATGCTGGCCGACTGGGGATGGAAGCAGAGAGATAGATTCATCAAAGACAGTATCGTAGGTGAAGAAAGAAAGAGTTTCTGTTCAATGTAAGATTAAAATTGCTGAGACTTTAAACTTGCTTTAGTGAGGTAAAACACCACGGTGTACATAATGTCTGCAATGCATTTATGAAATATTCCGTCCAGAATAATCAATAAATAAAAATCAATCTCTTGAAGGGGTTGTTGTGAATTTATATAAATGTCTTGCATTGAAGATGCTAAATTCCAACTTTGATACATCAACCAGGAAGAGTTTTGTCATCAAGTCATCCATTAGATTTAAAATAAAACCGACCGAACCGTGAAGCTGTGCTGAAGTTACCAGTCTCAAGCAAGGTTAAAGATTTAGAAAAAGTTCATTAATTCTGCGCCAAAAATAATAGAAGCTAACAGATATTTAGAAGGCAGAACATCTCTTAAAAAAAACATAGCCACACTGTTTATTTGTGGTTACTGGGCTATAACATTAAAAAAATCCCTTTAATTCTACAGTAATCCAGCTGGCGTACATATAAAAATTCAAACATAAATATATTTGTGAAAATGTTTGACAGAATCTCTGCCAGAGAGCTTTGGAGTAAGAGCAGTCATTGTATTCGACAGCAGACAAGAATAGATGGCGACAGAAAAGAGGACCTCTCTTGCTGTTGGTCTTGTGCTTGGACAGGAAGCAGTAAAGTCAGATGTTGACCAGGTCACGGGACTCTGCTCTGCTACACGTTATTCTCTCTACTTAACATGCACAACACACAAAATATGTGATTGTTTGTGTGTGGGTGTATATTAGTCACAGATTGAACTACATGCTCAGAATATTAAAAGTGTGCGTCCCTCTGTGTGTTATACTGTATGAATTTGTATATTCGGTATGTGTGTGCGTTTGTCCTACATTGTCATTCTCAGATCATGAGTGTAAAATTAAGTCAGTGTCGGCTTCGGCCTTCGGCCTCTTAACATTGGGAAGCTGAAGGAGAGTATTGTTCTATTCATAGAGCTTACTGTGAAACCAGTGCAGAAGAGAGAGATTCAGATAGGACATCAACTTCACATGTCACATCCTACAATATGCACCAATGAAAACTCCAAATATGCATGACACAAGTACCTTATGATAGTCATTAGGCCCAAATGTGTTGTAGAGTATCACAAATCATATTAAGGAATCTAAAGGATTAGGGAAAGCATGGAAAATAGGGCATTGTCATGGGAAAAGAAACCTAAACAAATATGCTAACACACACACACATACAAAACATTCACACACCCTGTGCTGCTCTGCCTCAGCTATTTGACACACCTTCAATCAAACACACACACTTGGAGCTAATTATTTACCAGAGGATTAATACTAAGATAGATGAAAACGGTTTCATTTAGCCCTGAAATTCAACATTAATTTAAGTTGAATCTATTTACATCCAATATGATTTTAATTGTAATCTTGTGCTTGTTGGAAACAGCACATAGCACAAAAACATAAAGTCATCCGTTGCTCTCAGTACCCGCCTTACCTCAAAGCCATGCTTGTCTGACGGCACCCACACCAGCCTTTTAGCCGCCCAGTCGGCCTGGCTGGCGCCGGAGAACATAGGATTGGAGGTGGGAGACCCTGGTGCCCCCCCTGATGCCAGGAAGTGGGTGACATCGTTGACACCGCCCCCCGTTGGCTTGGACATGGCTCGTTCTACTGGCACTAGAAAGAACGGGAGACAACAAAGATAACAATAAAAAGTGAGCCTGTGTCGAACCACTTCTTTTTCGTCACCCGACTACTTTGTTGTGGGACGAAGGCTTAAAATTGGAGCACCGAAGATGAAGTGGAGGACTGTTTGGACAGTGACACTGATGTGATAGTGTGTCAAGAAGACACACACAGACTCCATGTGCACCCAAACATAAAAGAAGAGCAGTAGTAGCACGCACATAGCATGCAGGCCATATCCAGCTCGGAGTGGGTCAGGAACGGCCTAATTGAAAGACAGCAAATCAAGGAGAAGAATGGAGGAAGGAAGACAGAGAGATCGGTGGGTGGAGAGGCGGAGGGTGGAAGAAGAGCGAGATCCATCAATCGACTGAGTAAACTGACATGACAGTGAGAGGGGGAGGGATGGCAAGGAGAGAGGAGGAGATGGGCAGAATGTAATGTTAACTGTATGAAAATGAAGCATGCTTCTCCTGCAGGCCACTCAGGAGAGATAAAACTCTAGCGAAGCCCCCACTGAGAACTAGTGGATCCAGGACCCTGTAAAGAGGAGGTGACAGTAGCTAGCGGAAACACAAAGGCAACCTCCAGTCAGAGTGACTGTGGCGCTACAACAGGATGTTTCGAGATTTGCTCTGACAACTAATAAATGATGCTCAGTGATTTCGTGAGAGTAGTTCTTTTGTACTTTTGACCCTTAAACTTTCCATTAAGGCCAGTAGGAGTAACATTGTTTCTGATGGGCTAATTGCTGCTCGACCCAGGGTGGCACACAATGCACAGTACACACAGCATTCGCGATAGCTCAAGATATCATGCCTATCTTTTTTTTATGAACATAAATATCTTTGGGTTTTAAACTCAGTCATTTTAAGATATCACTATGGTCTCTTAGAACTTGTGTTGGGGATTTGTTGCCGACTTTCAAAACACCAAACAATGAATCAAGGAGATAATCCGTAGATGATTCAGTAATTAAAATGTTATAACTGAATGTTACACAAGGCTATTGCCATTCATCTAGAGTTGGGCGATATGAAGGAATTAAATTAAAAAATATATTTTGACCAAAGACCTCAATAACGGCGATATTGTCGTGTTGAACACAGGTGCTTTTACAATTATTTATCCTTTGAGATTTTTTATAACAAATACTTAGTAATGTGGATATAATTATTAGGTGGGTAAAGGCCAATCATTCAACAGCTAGAACAGACTGGTTGGTTCAGAAAATGACTTTATTGTAATACAAATATCAAAAAAAAAAATATTACCGAGTCCAACATTAATGAAGCTAACAGTCTAATTAATGGACTAATTACATAGCAACTACACTTTTCTAGGAGACCAGGAAAACAGTTTTTACGGAGTGTCATCTATGGAATCTGATGACAAATATAGACCCAGAAATGTAATTTAACCAGTCCGACTGGAACTCTGTGACCTCCACAATTGTTGTTGGATACATTTTCTGTTTGATGAGCTAGCTGTTGAGCTAAGTGTTGACATGAACAAATGATGCAACTACGATGATGTCGGTGATGAAAATAAGGAATGATTTGACACAATGTCTTCTTCAGTGAACTCAAGGGATGAGAATGTCAACTCTGATCAGACAGGTAGACTATTGTGCTGGCCTGTTCAATACTAGGCGTCTCCACGCCTCTGCAGGTATGTCATCTGGCTTGATTCCTGCTATGAGTCTCAGTGTCAGTATTTTCCACTCTGTCTGTTCGTGACAAGGCCCTGTCCTCTACCCTGCCCTAACCATACCCGTCACTCCAATACGACTCTGGGTGTGGATACATGTTGACAAAAGAGTTGCCACCACCCAGCTACCAAGTATGAAAAATATGTGATCCCTCAGTGGTATAAAATAGTTGTGCACCTGTTCTTAAAAGGCGGATGTTACTTATTGTCGACAAATACCTCGAAAAGACCAATACCAACAATATTGTAGTCCATCTTTGAAAACTTTACGAGTTATCTACTCTGTCTAAGGAACTGAATCTCAAGCCAATTTTTTCCTATGACATTTCGAAATTGGTTACAAATATGTTGTTTTGTGGCCTTTCATTTACTAGTACAGTAGTGCACCACAGTTTATAGCAAATGAAAATAAAAACAGGAGTACAAAGTGCATTTGTTGGAGACTATTTTCAGCAAATTTGTTTTGCCCTGCAGCAACAATTTACCTCACAAAGACAAGATATATGGGGATTGGGAATATTCTACTTCAAGATATTGAAGAAACCCCTAATGTGTGAACAGTGGAGATGTATTTACAAATGAAATACAAATGTCAGGCTTTGGCTACACAGGCAATACTTCTTCATCGTTATCATCAATTAATTGTGGATTTTGGTCTTTTCATAGGTTTATAACAATAAGTTATAATCAGCTATAACAGCAATCATAAAAGAAGACTTTGCACACCAACACATATGCTGCAGTGTAACACACACACACACACACACACACACACACACAAACACACACACACAAACACACACACACACGTTGTCGCAGTACAGCCTGGACTGACCAGCAAACTCGTCCTGCAGCAGCTGGAGTTGCCAAAACCTGACTGCTCTACTCCATAGCAACAGCCCACAGACAATACCTTCAGAGTCTGAACTGAGGTCATTCAATGCAGGGGGTCTTCTGGTGTGTGTGTGTGTGTGTGTGTGTGTGTGTGTGTGTGTGTGTGTGTGTGTGTGTGTGATTAATGTGTGATTAATGTGTGGGTGCCTGGGCGTGATTGTGCGTGTGTTAAACGAGTGGAGGGAGCAGGAGACGCCTTTTTTTCTTAATCTTTGCATCGATGATGATATTGTGTCATCGGCGCACTTTATCTGACAGCGAGGAGAGGGGACATTATTAAGCCACTGGCTACGATGATAATTGCAGTGCCTGCAGACCAGTACAGCTGCGACGTGACCCCTATAAATTACATGCGTTTTAGGTCTGTAGCTCCAACACAGACACTGAAGAAGGCAACCACACCTTGAACACAAGACGTGGGAAATCACGAGCCCCAGCCTTTAATTGACTCAACGTTACATGTAGGAGCCACATAACCGATTTTCACTGGAGAAAAAAGAATGCTAGGTATGATTAATATATAACACAAATATCACAGTAGGCCATTACCTTTTAATTATATGGGTCGAAATCCCTTCTAAACTGGCCATTAGACAGACACCGTTTTCCTTGGCCAGACCTCAGGTCATTTCGATGTAAGCTGGTCTACGAAGGCGAACATGAAGACCAGACCGGTGTGAACGCCTCTAGCCCCCAAACGTTTCATTTCTAGGCGTAATGCCACCGCATGTAGCTTGACCAGACTAGCGAGGTTAGCCACTGAAATATGATCCGTTCAGGATATCACAATGGCTATTTACGAGTTGGATTAGATTAAAGGCAATTAAATATCTCACCTTCAGGCTCCGGTCTGAGTCGTGGATAAGGCTGTGGCGCGAGGAGAGCCGGGTTGAGGGTGTTTCGTGGGTATTTTCCTGCCTGATAGGTGTGTAGCCTACCGCATATGCGGCTTTTATCATTGCACCGCTCTGTCGCCCGAGCCGCACTCACACTTCTCGAGGAGAATAAAACGGAGAGCAGTTAGGGCAAAGCCACGGCTTCAGCGCGAGACACCACTTCCTGCCAGGAGACCAACCAGGAACGAGGAGACGGGTTTTAGTCACGCCTCGGGGAGAAATACCTCCAATCAAAATCTACAATTGAGCAGTAGACCCGCCTCATGAATACGACGGGAGCTCCCTGCCCTAGAACTGGCATGACGCGCGAGCGGCGACGAATGGCGTTAACTGTAGAGCAAGAATCTCACCCGTTAACCAACGCTAACGGGCGAGAGGCGGGGCTATGTGTGAATGACGAGTCAACCGGCCAACTGGTGCGTTGCAGCAGGTGCCTGTGCGGCACTCTCGCGCTAGAGTAGGGAGATTTGCGCGCCCTTTGTTTACCACTCAGTGGAGGCGAGTGTCGGCAGACACAGATCTGGGATCGGATTTGTTCGAATCCCCAACCAAACACAACGGTCGGTTTGCTTGGAGTGATCTGACTCCCAGAAAATCCCCGAGGTGCCAGGTTTTTTGGGCGTTCGGTAAATATTTACACCAATATAAAATATAGCGTCATAGCTTAAGCTTCTGAAATGTTTTATACATTTAAAAAAAAATCTTTTCAGGTAGTTTTCTTGGGCTACTCATATTTAAAATGACCATTTGCTAAATAATGACAGGCTATATAATATATACATAACATATATATTATAAAGATTAGTATACGGCCATTATGATTTTTGCACAAGGGGGGTTTTATTCTTCCGATTTATCAACAGTGAGTTTTACACGTCATTTTGACAACACAAAAGAAATCAAAACTTGAACTGTCAAAGTTGTACAATTCTGTCATAACTAGTTTTATTTACATCAGCAGGTTTTAACATTCTTCCACTTGTTCCTTTAAAAAACATTGAATTGTTAAGTCAAGGTTAAGGTTCAGGCTATGTGTAATATATAGTTATGGACATTACACAGGAAAAAGAAAGTTGACATTCCTTCTGTGACACAACTTGGTCATTTGGTTATGTGTCCATACAAGTCTTAATTTCTGCCAGGCAGGAAATTGTAAGAGTTAGGATATTAGAAATATAATCAGCATCCACTTATTATCATACAACATTTAGCTGCAAGAGAAATTAGAACACTTCAATGTAAATGCAAAAAAGTGAATGAGTAAAAAATGACATTTTCAAAATGCAAAGTAGATGTTGCCTGCGAGCTACTGTACGCAGAGAACAAATAAAGAAGCAACCGATAATTGCAACTCAATCCCCGTGTTTTATTTGCTCTATAACACAAACCCGTTTCATTAGTATGTGCTCTGTGCCTGAGGCAGTTCTGAAATTACATTTCAGTGTTAGAGGGTTTCATTTTCTCTTTACAAGTTTAACATAGGAAAGGTAGTCACAGCTTTTACTTCCAGTTTTATATATATATATATATATATATATATATATATATATATATATATAGAGAGAGAGAGAGAGAGAGAGAGAGAGAGAGAGAGAGAGAGAGATAGAGATATATATATATAGTAGTCACAGCTTTTACTTTCAATTATATGTATACATATAACTGAAAGTAAAAGCTATGACTATAGTATTACAGTGTACTGTGTATTTTAAACTATGCATATTATAAATACATATGATTTAAAAATGTGTGCACTGCTAGAAGTGAGTCCTAGACAACCAGTGAAATTACCAAATGGTCCAACTGTCTGTTTCTTTCAGGGTTTTTAAAAAACTCTATAGTCGTTAAAGTGATGGTGCGTAAGTTCAAGTTACAAATGGAGGCAGGGTGAATGACATGGCCCACCATGCAGCTATAAATTGAACATGGAAACCATTAAGGAGAAGTGTATGGGAGGATGCAAACATAAAACAGCATTAACACTAATTGTCACAGATAATGTTAACAATATCTCAACCCAACATGCCTCTGTGCCCCAATCTATACCATAAAAAAAAGACTTTCAATAACTGAAGTGAAACACTGCAACTGATGCTTGAAAATTAGCATGTGCTGATAAAGGAACACTGTTGTACTGCTGTAAAACCTCATTAGTGATATTAGTCTCCATGTAATACTTAAGTGCAAAGTACAAGTTACCAGGATGTGCGTTCGATAGGCTGATTATTGGTCAACACTTCACAATATCATGTTGCACCCCTGACACTCACTCACATTTACCAATACCTTCTATAATCAAACACTTAAATACTCAGCTGGCATAATTGATTGCAAATCATCACAGGATCTAAAATAAACATTCCAAGTGATTTGTAATATGATTACAAAGTGCAACTATTACAGTCTTCAATATAATACAGCGAAAAGCCTCTTTATGTTTTCAGTGCATGTTCATATTGAGACTACTCAGTTACTGAGCGGATTCACACCATAGACATTTTTCTAATTAGATCAACATTCTGCAAATGTTAACGGAATTGAAAAAAAACAAAAAAAAATTGCATAAGAGTTCAAGCATATTTCAAATGTGAAATTAACTGCTGCAGACGAAGGACGGGCCAGTTGCAAAATATCTGGTTTGTTATGAAGGCACCACTCACTACACTGTTCTCACAATTTGTGAGAGAAACCAACTGTAACACATTATAATTAGAGTAGGTCGTCACACAACTTTATGGGCACAACAATCCAGAATTATTTATATGAACGTGGTGTTCCACTTCAATCCTTGTCCATCGGTGCAGATGTTAGACAATGTTTTATTTCTCAGAGATACAGACACGTAAAAACATCACCACAACTGTTCTCCTACTCAGTTCAGTTACGTTTCAGTAATGTTGGAGGGGAGTTTAGGCCTTCTGTGCATCAACAGAGTCACTGACAGCAGCCCCTTAAAACTTTTATTTACTCCAAACCACCTTCTGAGTAATCTTCTGAGTGCCAAGACACTCAGAAGATTACAATGTCTTAGCTCAGTCTTGAAATACTAGAATCCAAAAGTAACGGAGCAAAACAATACAGATTAGTTGTTTTCAGCAACACCGGACATGAGAAGATAGATCAAAAACTAATGTGTAGTAATTAGCTTATCTAGAGACAGCTAACATCATCTGTCATTGTGTATCACTGCAGTAGTTTAGAAACACCACAGGGCGTCCTCTGCCCACATGGCATTCAACTCAACACATGTTAGATTACATGAAGCAAATGTTACACTCAGTGAACAATGTTTTTTGAATGACATACAGAAAAAGAAGTTAAAAAAACAAACATACATTTAACAACATGGAAAAGAAAAAACTGCTCAAAATTGCTGCTAGTTTTCAGCAGTGTCTCCATGTTGCTGTTGCTCTGCTTTGGCTCTGCAAGTAGCCGACTATCATCAACAGCCCCCACCAAGCTCAAACTTTCACAAAATGTTCACTATCCATACTTACCATAAGAAAATAAAACATTCACATTTTAAGTCAGCATCATAGTGGAATACATCCCTGAGTTGTACCTCAGAAGGTACACTTCCCTCGCTTCATACAGAAGCCACCTCAAATAGAGGTAACAAGTGTCTGCTCATCAGTTGCGTGTTAGAGCCACCATGGGGTGCTGTTGTATGTTCTGCCAGTCAGACATTAAAGCCAGATTGGCATGTTGTGGTAGCGATGGGCCAGAAGTGAGACTTAGCAGACGAGTTTTCAATGATCTTGAAAGATTGCCAGGACCAATCAGACAACACTAGCCAGTGGAGTAACCCTTCTCTACAAAAGACTGACCCAAACTGTCCCATTGTCTCTATCTGTCCATTTTCTTTATATTTATCAGTGCAATTCTATCTGCATAGTACTTATCTAAATCTTTTAAACATGTCTTGTGACTTGCTCCTATTCTTGCTCCTATACTTTCTTTCCTGTCAAATCACTGTAAACAATATTGCTTCCTATCCTTTATCGTGACACTGGCCCTATCCACTTTTAATCCTGTCCCACTTGGTCTGCCTCGGCTTCGGGTCGTTGGGGAGGGACACTCCGGGTCCTGGCCGGGCTCATCCTCAGGGGAGACGAGCTGCAGAGCGACTTCGTTCTCATAGCAGAACGATGAGCGTGAGCTTTGAATGTACTTCTGCTCGGCCAGCTCTTTAGCACTGCATGAAGGTGTGTTTGGGATTTCATGTGTCCGATGGAAGAATGAGTAGTCCACCTGGAAAAAGTTCAGAAGAATTTTACAATAAACATTATTATAAGATAAATGCAGATTATTGTTTACCATGTTCACTGTCTTACATGTTAGCATTATTTTCTAAATGTGTTAATTAGCACCACACAAAAAGTACAACTGAGGCTGATGGGAATGTCAGGTTTGCAGGTGTTTGGTCCTACACCTAAGTACTGGACATATTCCAATATTGGCCTGTTATGGCGCTAGATGACAAGTCAGGGGATCACAAGAGCCATTAGGATACATCGTCTGGTGACATGAACCAACCAACCAACATTGACATCCCCTGAGCCACACAGTACCGAGGATAACAACACTTAGTATATGTACACCCCCAAACTACAGTAAAGTAATGGAAACTACTTCAGACACAGCTTTAAGGGAAGGAAAAATGATCCATATTGTTTCTGTACATATCTCCATTCTTCCTTTCTGACCTGGTAGCAGTCTTTCCTTTCAAATAGCACTGGTTCGAATCTGTGTCCCCAGAGTATTTCAGAAGCCAGATAGGAGCTACGGCACTGTGTGGTCATGGCTGTGGCCTCCACCATGCCCTCGAGTATGACCACAACCTCCAATTCAGAGTCATTCTCCAGGGTCTTTCGGTCAATCTCAAAGAAGGGTGACTCGTCGTTGATCTCGTGGACAACTGTCACTGGCGAGACCAAGAAGATGCGGTCGATGCCAGTGTCAAAACCCACGTTGATGTCCATATTGTCCAATGGGAGGAACTCTCCCTCTTCCGTCACCCTTGGCTAGAGTTGGCAATGGAAATGAAAATGAAATCACTATTTAATATATTAAACATTTCACATTAGACATTGTGATGTTGCAAAATTGCTAAAAGTAAAATGCAAATGTGGCTATAAAATGCAACACAATAGTATAGAAAAGAGGGCACTCAATCTGTCACCATGAATATTGTAAATGATGACAGCATTTCCTACGGTCATCTTAAGATATTTAATTTATCACCCTGACCGAAAAGCTTAGCATTTGGTTATTATATTCAGATGAATTTGACTATGCACGTTTTTAGTCATAGCACCCATGCATAGGCTTATAACTCACCCAACCCTTACTATGGAACACCATCCAGTCCCAGCATTTATATTGTATTTCTTTGATCCTCGTAAACTTAATCCCATCTGCCCTGTGTGAACTTTGATGTGGTCATGCTATTAAGGGAGATCAAATTGTCTATGACCCTGTGGACAACTCAGCAGACACACATGCATGCACACAGCATTGTGGACCACAAAACATTCAGATAAATAGGAAACATATTTAAAACTACCCATGTAAGGCCAGTTAGAAAGGTAAACATAAGCACATACAGAACAATCACCTAACCCACATACAGCACACAAAGGAAAATGAGATGACGAAGGACAATGGTTCTCAGTTAAAGAATTGTGGGCAAGTTAATCCATGGTAAAGCTTCCTAGCCCCTGAGGGAAAATAAAACAAGCTCTCATTAACTACGGCCCACACAATACAGGCCAGATGGTCTCAGGGCTCTTTCTCTCTACTGCAACCTTTTTTCCTCTATCGCTAACACTCACAATAGCAACCTATTTTTTTGATACAATCATTCTGCCTTACCATTTCATTGACCTTTTTCTCAAAACAGAAAAGGGATTTCTCTTTTATCATTGCCAAACATTCTGATCTCTTATTTTCTTATCATGGTCATCTCCCACACTTACCTTCAGTAGTTGTGCTCGAACATGTGCCTCTACCAGGTGGCTCTTGCGTAGGTTTCCGACCCTCCACATCATGCAGAGTTTTCCGTCCCTCAGTGCCACCACAGCGTGGTGAGAGAACACCAGTGTCTCGTTGCGCTTCTTGGGCTTGGCAATTTTTGCCATAACTGCCCCGATGAT
The DNA here is from genome assembly GCF_009769545.1 of Cyclopterus lumpus. NCBI lineage: Eukaryota > Metazoa > Chordata > Actinopteri > Perciformes > Cyclopteridae > Cyclopterus > Cyclopterus lumpus. Next base: position 11,399,223 of record NC_046981.1, on the reverse strand, counting down.
GAAGGCGTCAATGATGCAGCCCACAATGCACTGCAAAACGACCGCCATCACCGCCAGGGGACATTCTTCGGTCACGCTCCTGAAGCCATAACCGATGGATGTCTGAGTCTCTAAGGAGAATAAAAAGGCCGCCATGAAGCTGTTCACTTGCAGGAAGCACGGCTCCTCAACCATTGCCTCTCTATCAGACTCTCCTCCAGACCCGGCCTCTCCTGATCCCGGAGGGGAACCTGAGCTGGAGGTAAGCCGAATGGAGAGGTCCCCATGCACAGTGGCAATCAGCCAGAAGGCAAATCCAAAGAGCAGCCAGGAGAGAAGGAAGGAGAGGGTGAAGATGACCAGCATCCAGCGCCAGCGGATGTCCACACAGGTGGTGAAGAGGTCGTTAAGGTAGCGCTGGCCCCTCTCGCTCATGTTGACGAAGGTGACGTTGCAGCGTCCGTCCTTGCCAACAAAGCGTTGTCGGGGCCGGCGGCTTGAGCGCCTGGTGCGTCGGCGGTTGATAGTGGAGAGGGAAGAGAGTGAATCCTGGTTTGAGGATGAACGGCCTCTTCCTCCTACACTACTGACTCTTCCACTCCTTAGGCCTGAGCACATTCCTCCAGCTCTCATCCCGCCTTCTCCTGCTTCTCCCCCAACTCCAATGGCACTCTGCCTCTGGGTGTTGTTGGTGTTGCTCTGGAGAGGTAGAGCTTTGCCGTTCAGGCCATGGGTAGGGGAGGGGCTGGTTGGGGTTCCTGACCCGGTTGGACTCCCCCCTGCTCTAGCCGTGTCTGCAGCACTCTGTGCCAGCCTCATTATCTCCTCCTCTTCCACTGGCCCATCCACCACAGCACTGAAGCGGCGTTTCACACGTGCCGCTCCCATCATGTACTATAATGTCTCTTTTGCTTACGGTACTCCGTATTTCTCAGTGTGCCTTGATTTGATTGTTGATGTGGCACCTTGACAGTTAACTAAGTGTGTGGTGCTGACAACACAGGCAGTCTTTCAGTTCTTCTTAATGACGAGATAGTTTTAAGTCCATCATGGCCAATGGTAACCAGGGGATAATTTCCACAGAGACCGCTGATCAGTCACTTATTTTCCCCACTTTAAATGATGTTTCCCAGTAGAGTCTATCTTTTCAGTGATAGATCCCTCAGCCAATAAAGTGGGCTTTCTTTAAGTAGGTCCACGGGTGCATTCATTAACCAATATCCTTAAGTCATACTCACTGAGTGAATTGAGCTGAAAAGAAGGATGTCAGCAGCAGCCAAAACAGTCTATTTCTGTGAAGAATAATTTTGACAAGGAGTAGTAGGGCTGGATAGACCTCAACAGACAACACAAAAGCATGCAAGATTGGTATTTTAGTTTAAAACAATCAAAGGGAAGCCGTGAGCATGGATCTATTGATAAAAGCTATACACCGATAATGCAATGGAGAAGAAGGATGCAGATGTAAAGGATATACAACTTGTTTTAGGGTACCTTTTCTAATATTGTGACAAGATGCATCCAAGACAGACAAATGCTCTAAATTAACTTGGGGACGATATGATAAAAATATTTTCAACATGCATTCGAATAAGAAAAGAAAAAAAACATGCTAATTCTTACGATCAAAGTTCTCTCCAGTTTCAAAACCCCTTGGTATGGGCATGAAGAAACAAAGAATACAGTACTTTCAGTACATCAAACACCTCCTGTCATCACTTATCATAAATAATTCAGTGCCAATATTTCTTGGATAAAGCTTTGAATAAGTGTTAAGTTGTAGTCACCTTTGCCCAACAAGAGGGTCCAAACTGAAAGAAGGTTTTGTTTGCCATTTCCTGTTCGATCATGCCATTGTCTCAACAATGTGCCATTTCCTTTTTAAGGGTCTGCACATCTGTTTGATGGCCATTGTCAAATAACTGAATAATATTGACCTGAACTACAGTTCCTCAGACCAGACATACCTCGTTACAATTCAGCATTATGGCTGAGAAATCCCCTATGCCTGACAAAAAATAAGAAGGGAAGAAAAGAAAGGACTTGAGTTTACTTGATCTATCTCCAACAATACGTGTGTTTTAGCTTTAAGTGAAAGATGCATATGGAGGAAAAAGGCAAGTACACAGGTCACCTGAGGAAGTTGTTCTATATTTTTCTGGAGGCCCTTAGATCAGGTGTATGCCGCAGAAGGAGAAGAGCTGAGAAGTGCTTAGAGCTAAAGTGGCTGAGAGTGTAACTTGGTTTGTGGATTGTAGTCTCTTACTCATCTCTGTTTGAATCAGATCACAAAAGGCTACCTGAGCATCAGAGAGAGTTTCCACAAACAGAATAGAAGATTATTCTATGCAGATGCAATATGAAAATAACAACACGTGAGGATAACTTAGAAGTGCACCATAAATACTAGCTGAGAAATGTGAAAATATATCTGGAAAATGAAAAAGTATGCCTCTAGAGTTAGTATTTACCTTTCCCAACCATTCCCAGAGACCTTAACTGAATCCTGTCAAGTATACGGAGCATCCACATCCTCTTTGGAACAGAAGACAGAAAGAGACCCTCAACCGTAACCCTGCACTGTGATGAGTACAAAGAGAACTGGGAAAAAATAGACAAGAGCTACTGCTCTAACTGTACAAATATGGAAGAAGCCATTTCACTCAGCCAGCAAGAGCAGGGTAGATAAACATCTACAACAAATGGAAATGGGGAAAGAGATCCCTCCTGAAGTGTGAAGTGACATAAGGGTTCATCTTCGCTTGTGTGTTGACCTCTCTTTAGGACACATGTTCAGTAAAAGCCTTGAGCTCCGAGAGAAAGTCAAGGAAAGCGTCCGCTGTTTTTACAGAGCTGTTGTCTGTGTTTGTATCCCTTTGGTTTAGGACCTTCTTGTTTAACCCACTGCCAGTCTTGAAAAGAAATGAGAACAAAAAAAAAAGAGAATGACAATTAAAAAGGCAAGGTAGAAATTACAAAACTGTGCTGGAACAGATACTTTAATAGTTATCTTCTTGTCTCAATAGAAACAATTGTTAAAAGCATATATTCACATGTCTATACATTCAAATTTTAAGTAAGGTGAATATGATATAGTTGGATGGTGATCAGAACCAATTTGTAGTGTACCTCTTAGGAGTCTCTCATGCAGTCCATGAGTCGTTAATCCTTTAGATTGCCTTGATTGGAAGAACCAAAAGCTGTCACGACACAGGAAAAAACCTCACAGAGTTGTACCTGTGGAAGCCTGTGAAGAGAAACAGAGAACAAATAATTGAGTCACTTTAAATTTGTATCTTCTGATACTAATCAACAGTGTCTGAATATGGACTGAACTGCTGGGGCCTCTATTCCGGTCAGGAAACCAAGTGGTACAGAGGGAGTAATCTTTTATAAATAAGCAATAGTGGATTAAAGCCAATAGACTGGAAGAATAGGAGGGGATTTTCTTGGGCAAAGGTTGAGACTGGGATTGTAGCTCAGATGAAGGACTGAGATAAACTGGGACTCTGGGTAGGTTCAGGGTGAAGAGGTAGTATGTCTCGCTGTGGAGATGGTGATATGCTGTGGATTACAGCTGCGTCTGGGTCTTTGGTAATCTCAGCGATGGTTTTGCTAATCCTTTGAGGAGTTACGTAAGAGCCACTATTCCCAAAGAAGGTGGCAAGAATATCTATAAACACACACAGGAAATGTTATCTATTTATTGATAAATATATTAATTGAATAATGCATTGACAGGATTTGAGATAATATGGAAAAAAGTAGTATAAATCTAATCTAATGTCACCCATCACAGATTATGCAGACTTGAGCAACAACTGATTATTGCTCATTGCTTTATTTTACTAGAATCAAAGATTCAATTCAATTCAGTTTATTTTTGTACAGCCCAATATCACAAATTACAAATTTGCCTCAGAGGGCTTTACAATCCGTACACATGTCATATGTGAAAATACGACATGTGGTTGTATTAAGATACAACCACATGTCCCACTTGGATACATAAATAATGTAAAGCATCCTTTTGGCCCAAGTAATTAAAATAGATAATGCTGCTGATGTGATGGACCATAATGCATATACAGTATATGCCTGAGAGCAAAAATTACAATTTGATACATGAAATGTTGTGTATAACTCCTCAGATCCATCTCTTATGCTATCCACTGTAGCCTAATTGTGAAAATACCATGACAGTGAAAACAATGCATGGCGGTCCAGGATTTCATAGGTTCAATCAAAATGCATCAATATGATAAATTCACTACTTAGGCTTGCATTATGTTGCTAAAAGTAGTACAATTGATGAACAATTATCAAGATATCTTTATAGAAATCACAAATGTTGCAACAATATCAGAACTGAACTCAAACTGAACCATGTGGTCTTTTAAAGGTCTTAATGTTCACAAAATACCAAAGACAGACTTTTCCAGGCTTGTGTTTCTAAATGTTCAGTTAATGAGCAAATGTGTGACGAGGCAGTCTTGACCTTGAGGCCTCGACTGTCGCTCCTGCCAACTTTACCAAATGAACACGCTCTCACGTCTGCTATCTCTGTGATTGTGTTTAAGTGTCGCCGGACAACCGACGACAGTAGCCATAGGAGGTGATGAGGGAGGTGTGTGTGTGTGTGTGTGTGTGTGTGTGTGGTTTTTGTGTGCGTCTATTGGCAATGTGAGGGTCCTAGTGAGGTGGCAAATGTCTCAAATAACTTCTGACATAAGAACATGCAGGGGTGTCTGGGAAAACTGTGCATGTGAAGTTGTTGCTTCACACGGTCACAGCAGCATCTGGTCTGCAGTCCTTATATGATAAAGGCTGACATACTGTATGTGATGGGACCTCTGTTTGGGCCTCGGATAATATATTGTATATAACAGGTTATAGGCTTTTTATATACAGTATTCACTTGAGTCCAGCAAGATAAATATAATGAAGTTCAAGAATCCAGATGCTTTTGAAAGTAACAGAGCACACGTTATAAAAGTATAAACAACATGTATAGATAGCAACTACAAGATCTTTCAAGGTTGTTTCAAACAGCTTGAAGAACAAGAGATAAGTTTATCCTTCAAGTCTTTAGGATATGGGGGAGTTTGTATAACTCATTATCATTTGTTACTAATTAATACTAATTACTAAATCCTTTGGGGGTCAACATGAGCATAACATAAAACCATATGGCCAAATCTTATGCAGAGTATGTAACTGTAATTATGCAGCAGATGATGGTTCCATAACAAATACAAATGAAGCATAAACATAAAACAGCAAATGTGCTTTATCAACCAGGGCTTGTGGATTATTTAAAAATAGCTACTGATGTTTGAGCAAAACTGACCACAAGCAGCTGTAGGGTAGGGACTGCACAGACGACGTCGTTGAAGCTCGTCTAATTGTATTGCAACTCTGTTCTGAATTAGCAAGGATTCTGAGTATTACATTAACCCCCCAGAAATTACAGCAAAACATGAATCCTCTCTCTCTCCCTCCCTCTCTCTTTCTCTCTCTCTCTCTCTCTCTCCTCTCTCTCCTCTCTCTCCTCTCTCTCTCTAGATTATCCGACCATATTAAGGTGTTATGTGGGGAGATTAGATTTGAGCGGAATATGATTGCAGTGTCATTGAAAAAGGCACTGAATAAGTTCTCCATTTGTCACTATTTACCAACCATGTCACATGTCATCTGTCCTATTTCCTGTTTAATTGTTTCATAAACAGTTTTAGTAGAACAATGTTCATAAAACAATGTTGCTCTTTATGGCATATTTCATGTATCATTACTTTTGATGCGATGGTTTCATGATGGGGAGTTTAATCAAATAATAATAAGAAATAAAACCTCTGCAATGCGATGCCACAATGCAAATGTGGAGACATCAATACTTGTCATTGATCAGTGGGGGTTAGAAACCAGGGCACAGATTGGATCTCTCTATCAGTGTCACATGGATCTCTGTCTCATGGATCTCTGTATTCTCTACATCTCTTTCACTTCAGACTTTATCATTGTATTAAACTTTACTTTACAAGGATTTTAATAATGTTTAATGTGTACAATTGGGCTACTTCAACAGCTGTGCATATCAAACAAATACCTCGCAGCGACCTTTTGCAGAAATCATATCTGATCAATACAGTTACATCATTCATACGCTGCAGGAGCTGCAGCACCAATGCACCAAACAGTAATGGATGGTATGTCATAACTGAACATTAGGTGACATTTTCTTGATGGTGTTAATTTTTCATCCATCCATTTTCAATACCGCTTATCCTCATTAGGGTCGCGGGGGCGCTGGAGCCTATCCCAGCTGACAGAAAATATATATTTTTTTAAACTGTGAAGCGTAAGGATTATTTATGTTTGCATGTTTTAGCTTACTTGTTATGAAATGCATAGATTTTTAGACAGCCATGGGTTTTAGTTGGAAGTAGTTCAGAATGGAAATAAATAGACGTAACTTGTTTAGGTTGAATAATTAAACAAATAAAATAAAAGCGTGTGATTAGGTTTTAATTATAATTACCACAAACGTATAGATGAATTGAAAATGTATGTCAAGAAACAAAGACAATTCTCATTTTGAGCCTGCAGTACAATCTGGTTGTGTTTGGTTAGTTTGTTACTCCCTTACCATAACTATCACTACTACATGCCGAACATAAACACGGACCCTAACCTAAACCTGTCTCTAACCTGAACCCTAAAACCAAGTTCCTACCCTCAAACGGCCCTAGTGAGGACTGGCCAAACTCAAAATAGTGCTCATAAAAATAGATGTACAACACATAATGATAATAAGCACAAGTGCAGTGTCATCTGGGCACTGGGCCTTATTCCATCTAATTGAAACTTTTCCGCTGCCGTCCCTCCCTCAGCTGTGTGCAGTGATCGAGGTCATTGTGTGATGACGACTGAATTTTAATCTGGAGAGTTAAGATGGTGCGGGTTGGTTAAAACTCTTTTTCTAATTAAGTGAATACTCAGAACTTTGAGAATTATGCCATCCAGACTAATTAGATCACCTCCATGACTTTTTACAGATTTCTGCTACTTCTTTAGAATTATTCCCATTCAGTTACACCATCTTCACTCAGTAATAGGTGCACTGTCATGGTGGCTTTCTGTCCAATTATTATATAAAAAACACGTTTCACCTATTTAGAAAGTCAGTTTCAATATAATGCATGACCACAGCGCTCAGTTAACATCACGCTGATCTTGCAACAGCACATTTGAACTTTCTCAAAAGGTGCCATCTACTACTTAACTACAAGTGTTGTGCTAGACTGCAATAAGTAGAGGTTTCTAGTTAGCCAGTGTAAACCTGAGGGGAAAAAACTCAAAATTCATGGTGCCCCCTTCTACTAGTCTCCAGAGATCAGTGTGTTGTTGCAAGATCTTTGGGGACATGTCATGACTGCATCAACTGCTTTCACACGACCGGCCAAATAGCTCAACTAAGAGTTTGATAGCACCATTGTTCCGGTCTTTGAGGGAAGCCTGAGCATTTACAGGTCATAATTTGTCATATTCGAAAAAACTGCCAAATCAGAGCATTTAAAATGTTGTGAGTAAAATGACACAACCAAATTAAATATTGGTGTACGGATATTGTATCACACAAGGAACGATCATAACATTCTGTCACAGTTTATCTCACCCTGACCAGAACCCCCAGCTTTCACTACTAGAATAAACACATCTAAGAGACTACAAACTAAATGGGGTATGACGTTTGGATGTGGGCGTTTAGCAACAAGGAAGGTCTCGCAATCGAGTTGTATTATGGATTTTTTGTTAGCTTGACCCATAAAAAGGAACAAGTCATCTTGGCTTTTTAAAAGAATTTGTATCTGTCACTCTAATGTCCCCTAACTTCATGAAAGTGCAACACAAAATGACTAAAGTACTTTTACTTGCGGACTGCATTGGATGCTATGCATTGGTTATAACATATTTTGAATCATGGTTATCCCAAAACTATATCAACATTAATAAAGATAGCATGTTGGGTTAACTGAGGCTTGATTTATACAAATCAAGTCTTACAAAATGGAAGCATGAGCACCTTTTAAAAGAGAATCAACAAGAGGAGAAACAGCTGTCATCTTATAATCCTGCACTAGTGTCCGTCCTCTCTAAAAACCCTCAGCAATGTCTTGCCACCCGATTTAAAACGCACAAAGGCCTACAGCACATTCTGAGGAGAAAAACTTTCTTTCAAAATCACATTACATGTGTACTGTACATGTTTGTTTCTCAATATAAACCTTTATCAATCTGTGTTGTGTGAACTGTTTTCTATCAGTTCACACAACTCACAAAACCCCAAAAGGATTAAGTCTAAATCATCAGGGCAAATCAAGCTCTCATCTGCTCAGTATACTCTCCGCCAGTGCTTCATTGTTCACTGTTCCCCCAACAGTAACATATTTTAGTTTGTTTTTGTTTGTCCATCTTCCAGTCCTGCATAACGTTTAATGTTGCTAGATGTTAATGCTTTCTTAAAATGCGCCCATATACATTACAATGGAGGAAACCCACGTTTGAGCATCCTTTTAGTCTGAGGAGCATTAATCTTGTTAATGTAAAGAACCACACGTATTCTCAAGTCCCATTTGAGGCCAACACCCACTCTACAAAACTACACTCACAAGTCACAATCGCGATTTCAGCAGTTTCATAAATAGCACAACACAATGTTTTAAACTGCATCACCTCTGTCAGATGCCTTTCAGAATAAAATGAAGGCTATAGGAGTTTAGACTTTTTAAATTCCACTTCACGTTCTCAGGTTGCTTACAGACAACACAAACGCCATCGATAAAAATATCCATAGGCCTACTAAACATTTAAATCAAAAGTGCTGCTTTTACAACTCCTTGCGCAGATAAATTCACTCCGCACTTACCAGCCGTTGACATTTTTTCTCCCGTTAAATCAACGCGAGGTGACGACGTCAGTGTACGTTAAGTCCCTTCTTTAACAGAGTTACTGGTGGTCTATACGAAACTGAACCCAACACGGATTAGACACCGTGCGCGAGCTGCCCCTTGCTATCGGTCCTGGCAACTGTCCGCGAGCCCTCAGGTGGCGGATGAGCGGCCACACGTTGCGATGCTATCTGTCCCCAATCAAAGCACGCGCCTCTGGACTGCCAGTGACCTTGTGACAACATCCTGTGTGATTCATCAAGGTTAAATTACACTTTAGATTCATAATGCACATGGGTTATTTATGACGGATTAGCCTACTGATTTTGTTTATTAAAAAAAACAAAACTTTTATTTCCAGTAAAACGTGTTACACAGAAGGCTAAGCAGTTTTTTAATTTACAAATTAAACTATTATTTGATATCTCTTAGATTACTTTACATTCATAACGAATAAAAACACCTCTTTGAATATAACCGGTGTTGGCTGTACACTTTTAAATGTCGTGTTACAGTTCTTATTGACTGTCATGTGAGATTATTGGATCTGACTGTTATAAAACTAATACAATTTAAAAATGCTTTCATTTGTATTGATAAATACTGATGTTAATATTTGATGAAGAGATTTATGAAGGTCTTATTATTCAAGGTTTGGCCAAGAAATGCCAATAAAGCTAATTTGAATGTAATTTGGAAGGGCAGACAGAAGGAAAGAAAAAGAGACAAAGAGAGTGGAGAAACGGAGTACCCAGGGCCCATGTAGCATGATGACCGAGTTGTGTGAGTGGGTTTGTGTGGGAGAGAGAGACACAGCGACAATGTGTGTTTACTAATACTTAATCTGATTTAATCTCCGTCCAGGCGCCCAAGAAGTGACCTATGATGTCATGAGCTCTGTCATTCTATAAAATTAAAAGATCCGATTGAAGATGATGAGAGCAAAAAAGAGACACAATGCAGCAGCCACAACATTCAACTGCATCCAACAACATAACATGTAAACATAAACACGTAAACATCCCCGTGCATTTCCTGTATGAAAAGAAAATATATATCGTCACCACAGATCAATGTAATAGATCATCTTTATCCGCACCCTCTGTGGTTTTAAATTGCATAAGTGCTTGTGTGAAAAACACAAACTGTAATTGACAGTGGAAAACTGAACGGGACGAGGGGGGCAGAGAGAAAGTGTCATGGAGAGGCACGATGATGTCAGACGTTAATGGTCAGACAGACGTGAGGTTAGAAAGAACTATCAGAAGGTCCTTGATGAAGATTACGTTGAGAAGAGGAGAACGTATACGTAATCAATCACTCTATGGGGCCTTCTGTTTGGTCGGCTCAAATCAGGGACAAACTGTATCCGCAAAAGGCTTTCCTGGTTGGATTTTGATGCAGAGAAGTTCAAACGCGACAGGAAAGTATTAACCTGCATTTTACTGTTGAAACGGGGTTACTGGGGTTGCCCAGGTGGACTGGGGTGGTTAAGCGCTGACCGTGAACTACAATTTCACAGCAAGGGTCCTTTGTTGCATTCCTCTCCATCCCAAATTCAAATGAGATGTATTTGCAACAATATAAAAGTTACTTTGTTTCCAAAGTTTACATTATTAATCACCCGTCTGTATCTCTCTGCTTATCTTTGTACTACGTTCTATGAATAAGACATAACAATACATTTAAAATGTGGTACTCTGTTTCCTGTGACTGGATGTCCTTGTGTCATGTAAATAAAGTTCCATTTGATTTGATTGTGGCGAACTGTTGCAGCAGCGCAGCTTAAAATAAACAGTAAGAAATATGTTCATCTGCGGAAAAAACTAGTTTGATTGGTAATGAAGCATAAAACCACCAGCAGCGCTCGTTTTTAACAGTGAGCCGACATTTCCGCTATTTAGCTGCAACCACGGGCTACTTTCACAGAGTGGGATTTACAATGAATCATTTAATGTTCAACAGTAATTTGGAAACTTGACATGATGTTAACTTGACTTTGTTTCTTTTAAAGAGGGAATATCTGCAGAGTGGTGGCAGAGTAAGGAGGGAGACCATCCCTATTTTGGACACACCAAGAGCAAACCCGTACGTGTCCTATTAGTCCATTATTAATAATGGCAAGGCAAGACAAGTTTATTTATAGAGCACAATTCATACACAAGGCAAATCAAAGTGCTTTACAGCTACATAAAATTAATGGATGAGTATTTTGGGATGCAATACTGATCCTGAGCCACCAGTGGGCAGAGAGAAACAATGTTCCATCAGTGAGCCTGCATTGAAACACCCTCAGTTAAGGACTTGAACGTTTTCATGCTAAGCTGGTGCTCAGCTCGCCAGACTGCAGGTTGACCAGGGGCTACACACCTGGTCTCTGAGGGCCTAATTACAAGCCAACATTAAAAAGACAGCAGCTGTGCAGACACTAAAGGAGCACGAGTCCAAACCTCGGGGTGTTTTATGACTTGAAAGATGCTAAACAGAGATAAGAGAAGTAATTAAGAGAAGCAATATCTGCGTACACACATTTGGTTTCATAGAAATGCCTTTAAAAGTAAAACTATGTTGGTGAAGTTGGAGTGTGCAACATGTTGAATTTAGTATTCATGATGTAAAAGTGGCATTTCACATTTGCCTATTTCACTACTTAGTATTTACGCCTACTCCTAATGAATCATGGGAAGGGCATTACTAAACTATTCTGCTTGGAAAGCAAGAGTCCATTTCCCTGCTGGCTGCAATGATGACGCTCCATGTGTTGCCTGTGAAAGGATTTTTGCAAACGGAGCAGCAAAGTCAGACTCAGTAAAAGGTTCCAGATTATGTCGTGGTCACACGAGGCCCAAATGTAATGCTCTGTGATTTCAGGGGCACATTGGTTCAATGTGTGGCATCTCTGCAGACTTACTTCAGGGGCCAACGACCCCCTTCATTTCAAACGAGTCGTTGGTCTTGCGCTCACTAAAAACTAGAAATCGGGCTCAAAGTATACGCGGGTAAACAGATCCACTCACAGGAAGAATACTGCTGAATAGGTTCAGCTCACGGCCACAAAACCTAAATCAAGATCAGTTGTGATTGTAGGGCCGCATGTAATAATTACCTTTTTTACTCGACTGAATATTTCCTTGATAAACGATTCGATTTAAATGCCCATCACACGTTCCCAGAGCCCATGGGGACATCTTTAAATGTCCTGTCTTGTCCCGCACCAGCAATCCAAATATATTCAGTTTACCTTCATTTAAAATGATGAAAACCAGAAAACATTTTCATTTGAGAAGCTTGAAATGTATCTCCGGTATTTTTGCTTTCAGATCTAATAACAAATGTGTATAGATTATCAAAATAGCACATTCCTTTTCTGTCCATCAACTGTCAGTCATTTCAGCGCCGCTATTTTTTTTTCTATCATCAAAAAACACATCTTACCGGGATCATATTTAAAAAGTAAAGCTGGAGGCATGAAAATATACATTTAAATATACTTGTTTCAAGAAAATGTAAGACAAGGACACGAGGAATGACGTGAGGTAAATCTCAGGATGGACCGACACAGGACAGACTCTTGGCTTGGAGGGGGGAAGGGATCCATAACTCATCACAAGTTGCGAATCAGCCTGGTCCAACAACCATTTGTCACAAACAAGAACATGTCCGCCCATTTAATCAAGACAGCAATGCTGAAGACGAAATGGGGAAACTAATTAACGAAATGAATGAAGAAAGCAAGGACGGCCAGGAAAAGGTTAGAGAGCTGTTAATGTTTACGTGTCAGGGCGTTTGTCAAACTGTGACTACCCGTTGATTGGACGCGTTACAGCCCCTTCATTTGGGTGGGCTGCATAAATAGATGAAGATATACAGAATAATAAAGACTGTTTTTTCAAGGGAAGGCAAGTGTGATCTCAAGCTCCATTATGTTTTTACTTGCTCAACCTCTTGTGAACTCCCAGTAGCAAAAAAAGACACCTCAGGGACGCTTTGGCCTGACGTCCTGAAGCTCGAGGTGCAGAAACACAGAATATAATAATAATAATAATAATAATAATAATAGGTGCAGAGAACATTTTTACGTTGCGAGCACACAATTAGGGTAATGAAATGTCAGGTAGACTCCAGTGATCCCTGTTCTGTAACAGGCTTGTGATCCTGCAGCTGCTGATTTCAAGCTGAATCAATTCATTGATTTGGTGATTAACAACAAAACTAAAATTGGCCAAAACTTTAATAACGGGATAGGTCATTTTCCAAGCTGAATTACAAAACATTCCCTCAAGTGTATGCAATAATTCAGTTATTTGTGTTTTGTCAAAGTCGACTGAATATTCGTAGGATTTGGACCGTTGGGCTTTAAGAAAAGTGTGAATGGACATTTGTTTCAATCTTTTTACCATTTAATAGGCAACGTTATTAATAAATCAAATCAGAAGATTAATTGAAAATGTAAATAACAGTGTAGGCCCCTTTAAATAGTGAATATAGCCAAAGAAATAAACACTGGCCACCTGCAAATATTGATACTAGTTATTTCTCCTATTATTTATTCCGATTTGAAAAAGACTCAACAGAAATATAAATATAAATAAACTGTACTGCACTTGAAGCCTGACTATCTCCAGAAAACAATCATTTAACAACCTAAAAGGCAAACTAAAAATATATATAATTAATTAAATATACCAATAATAAATATTATCAATACAGTTTATTTTTTGGCAATTATGAAATGTACTTAGTCGATCTCTTGTATACGGGTATAATCACCGACCCAGTCCTTATTTTAAAAGCTTCATTCTTAAACAACAGGAAAGCAAATCAGTAATTTGTCTACTTTATCTTCACATAAATATGTGCATATACTAAAGATGGATGCAGGATAATTAATAGGGGAAACACCCATGCTGAGGATCAAAGCACTAACAAAGCCAATAGCTCAGGTAAATGTAATTAGAAATTATATAAAGTGTCTGCCCACTGAGATTTATGTGTTCTGACACAGACAAATAAACAGCAGTACTCCGTCTCCTTCTTCTTTTTTTCCATATTTGCAGGTTGAAGTTAAGCAATATCCATTTCCAAATATCACACGTTTCCACTTCTTGTAAATTTGAGACCCACTGCACCTGATAACACTTCATTACAACTTTTTGTTGCCACCTTGGGACTCATATCTCCTTCCAATACGTTGCTGTACCTGTCCGTGTGCTTGTATGAGGGAGACTTGGCTTATCAAGCCTTCATGCCCCCCACCAACCCTTCTATTTTGGCATGCCTGTGCCAGGTATGTGTTCAAATTCCTCACACCCCGTGGGGATAGCTATGTCCCCCCCCCCCCTCTCATCTTTACAGCCTGTCTCTGTCTATCTTATGTACGCCAGCACATGTATGAAGCAGCCAACGTGGACTCCCAACACCACCAACATGGAGGCATACAGCCTACACATTTTACTGGCTAGTCACAACTAAATCATTTCCAAGTTGTTCAGCCTCTTGAAGCTGGCAAACCACAGCTGTGGGTCCTCCAAGGGCCAAAAACAACCCAGTGCAACGGGCAACTGTGAGTTGCTTTTGATAACAGACCTGTTTATTCTGTGGTGTTGTCAGGCCACTTATTAGATCTGCCAGTTAAACTTTTCTCTGACATGGAAAAATGTTGATACAGGCAAGTATACTGGATAATTAATTTCCTCTATAATTTAAACACCAAATCACCGTATAAATCCCGTGAGGGGGTTTGAGGCGCCTTGTGGTTGAACATGATGTGATGAGCCGATGTGGTATTGACATTGGGTCAGAGTTGAAGTGCATTAGTTATTACAGTGCGTCATGAAATGACAGCAAATACCGATGATATTGTGGCTCGGTACGTTTGTCTCGCTGCCCTTCCCACAGAGAGTCAAATGAAAGCTTACTGGAAGACTCGACTGTGCAGTTTTATAAATCACATTTTTCAGATCTAATCGCTATAACTGGGTCATGCCAAAGACAACTTGACATGGCCTTTTATTGAATGTTTCTGTTAGGGGAGTAACTCCTTGACCTTTTGGTTGCAGGAGTGACTTCTTTACCACTAATCCAATATATATTGTCCTATCTTATTCTCCGTTTATTGAAGAAGTAGATTAAAGACAAACACTCAGAGTCCAGAAGGGAACCACAGATCACTTGCCATTCTATAACGGGAACAGGTCTTGACCTTTAATGCCTATATTCACTATTGGACCATTATCAAGGGTCAGAGTGATGTCATGGTCAATGCAGCATTTTGTTTTTATTGCTGTTGCTCTCTATAACCAGACTTTCTTTTTTTGCTGGGAGACTAAAATAGAGGTCAGTCTTTAAGATAGGAAAATATCATTTATTATGTATTTTATTGATTATCTTCTTAACTACATTCTTTAGTTAAATAAGTACATTAACAGTGCCATTACTTAATAAATCTAGGTTTTATATTTCCATCAAAATTAAATTGGTAGCTTTCAAAGCCGAATGTAGTGGCCATATCTGTGACTTATACAACACCCCATTATTTTCCAAAGTATGGTGTTACGATGCCATTTATGGTCAGCTTCTTGACTCCCTTGTTGCAGAAAGTTCAATGTGTGATTTATATCTGGCTCCAGGTTATTGAAACACTCAAAGTGTGATCAACCCCCCCAGACATAGCTATAAAATACAGGAATTTAATATTATCTGTATTTAAAATGATACTCAGCACAGCTGCGGGTTGAACAGTGTTCATTATTTAAAGTAACTGAAACTGACTGAGTGAATGTTTTTCTTAAATGTTTTAGATTGTATATTTTCATGACGTGTACATTTTAACCATAACCCCCATTTGAGAAGGCCAAAGAGACTCCAGGTATTAATTGTTGGAAAGTGAAATGTATGATTTGGAAGGACATTATTGTTATATATTCCGTTGCTGTTCAGTTTCACATGAATGAAAAAATGTGGGCTCCACGGACCCCAGTTCAGGCCAACACATCTTCATATTAATATTCAGAAGCAGGCTAAGCCCCCTCACTCAGCATCCCATCCCACCCCCTTTCCAGTCACACACATTGCTCTCCCGTTGACTCAGACACATCAAAGACTACAAGGAGCAGGACAGACAGGAGAGAAGTTTGGAGGCAGATTATCGCCACATATACTCCTCCGGGAGATATCATCATAATCTCGTGTCTGAAGTATTCAGACGGATATTTTAAAATGCGAACGGAGTTTTTTCACCAAACTTCATGGAATATTATTTTTTCAGTGCCTCGGATTTCACTCTTTTAAGGTAGGCCTACGTTTTAGAAACATAAAGCTGCCGAATTATGCACTGATTCATAGGCTATTTACGATCTATAGAAATAACGTGCATATGATTGGCCTCAAGGCCCAAGGCAAGTTTTTCCTTTGGTGCCGATTTGGGCCCAAACACAGCAACGGTATAAAAACCTTTTACTCATTTACATCTCAGAAATTATCTCGGAATTATTTAGCGTTGGAGTTGTAGGAGGCCTCGTTTTATTGACACATTATTAAACCAACGCATATGCCAGATCAACAGATTAAATTAAATTCGTTGGCTTTAGTCTAAAGGTGCCGTCGTGAATAGGCTTCACAGCTGTTATTTAGAGGGAGCCGGCACGCAGCGGGAGGTTCGGCTGCTCCTCGCAGTCCAACAGGAGCTCTTAACCCCGGTGCAGCCAGCAGGGTCACCACGAGTCATCCAGGCCGTTTCTGTCAAGCACCCCGCGTCTGCTTTGATGTCTCTGTACATTACATTTCTTAGGCACAATGATCAGTCTTGGTCAAAAGGTATTACTGACACAACAATATAACAAAAACATCGTTAGGTATATTGCACTCTATTGCAAAACTCTCTAAAAAGGTCAGTTCGTCTTTGAAAATTAAATGATATATATCCAAACATGTCCGCCCCGTTGCGCCATCCACTGACTCGGCTCACCCACGGGTCCACATCCAAAGCACCAAATGCGCAAACGCGCACAACAGAAACTCAGAGATCTAAACTAAAACTTGACCATTCGGATTTCATTTGCACGAAAACACATGTTCTCTCTTTCTTGTTGCGTACCGATTAGCCTAATTGATGTCCAACTGCTGACCTTAAGAAGAAACCGGCTCTGGAGGTTTCCAGATTTACAGCCTTCAGCCGGAGCCCTCCTCTGAAAATCTAATTATTGTACTAAAACCACGACAGCCCCTCTGGCTGCCAGTGGAACTATACAACTGTAACGCTGTGCCAAGTAGAGCAGGTTTCAGCTAAAACATAAATCCTGATTTTGCTGACATTTCCATTTCTACTGCATGCTTATATGACTTTATTTACTTTATCTGGTGTCATGATTCACATAAATCCCTTTGCAGCACCCTCAGAGATCCAAATCATTTCCAGCTTTGTGGTCTATAACTCATCAGTCAGACCAATAAGAGTTTCAGAAACTAAAGAGTATAAGAAGAAAGTATTCATGAAAACTAACTAAATTTTTTTTGTTCTCTTCTCCACCAGTTTCTTCCTTTTGACCCAACCCACCTCCCTCCTCTTCATCTTGTCATCTTTTATTTGCATCAACAGACCATCTAACATTTACTGGCTGCCATCCTTGTAACATTGGAACCGTTATTAGAATTTCACATTATGGATCTTTCAGGTTCTTTGCCTCCACCCTCCCCGTACACCTTCTCTATTATTCCCAACATCTCTGTGCCCTCCTCCTCTCCTTCTATCTCTCCATCCCCCAGCTTGGCATCCACAGCTCTCTTCTGCTCCCTCCTGTCCCTCCTCTCCTTGCTGGGCATCACAGGAAACCTCTACACCATGGGCTTCCTTCTGAGGCGCAGGAGAAGTAGGAGAAGACGTGGAGCAGGACCAACCTGCTGCCTAATGAGAGTACCTGTACCATCCTGCCTCGCCAACTCCTCCTCCCCTTCCTCCTCCCCCATCTCCTCTTCCTCCCCCTCTTCTTCTCTTCACCTCCAGGTGCTCAGCCTTGCTCTTGCGGATCTGCTCTACCTTTTCACCGCTCCCTTCATTGTGTACGACAGCCTGGCGTCCGGCTGGGCCTTCGGTGAGCCGGGCTGCCGTCTCCTCCTGAGCCTGGACCTCCTCACCATGCACGCCTCCATCTTCACTCTCACTGCCATGAGTCTGGATCGCTACCGGGCTGTGGCCCATCCCCTTCACACCTCCTCCTCCAACTCCTCTGGCCTGCTGCGTGTAGGCCTGGCCTGGGGGCTGGCTGTGGCTCTTAGTCTGCCGATGATGATCACGCTGCACCTCGAGGACGGGGAGAACCATGAAGGCCAGCTGTGTGTGCCTGCATGGGACGAGCAGAGCTCCAAGGCCTATCTGAGCGTGCTCTTCTGCACCAGCATTCTTGGTCCTGGGCTGGCCATTGGAGCACTTTATGCTACTCTAGGCCGGCTTTACTGGGTGTCTCAGACCAGGCCAGCCTGGGCCAGTGGAAGCAGCACGGCTTGTCCTCCTCGAGCCCCCAAACCTAAAGTCCTACTCCTCATCCTGGGTATTGTTCTGGCCTTCTGGGCCTGTTTCCTTCCTTTCTGGATCTGGCAGCTGCTGCCGCTCTACAAGCCCGACATGCTGCGGACGGTACCGGTAGGGACACAGGTGACAGTCAATCGGATCCTAACAGGGCTGACGTATGGGAACTCTTGTGTGAATCCATTCTTCTACACGCTATTGACTGGAAAACGAAGACGCAACCGGCAGACGCTGACGTCAGCAAATCAGCTCTGCCGTAAGAGCAGTCCGCTGCAGTAGTGTATGTGTGTCCAACAGTATAGACAATAATGTGACAAGGTACTGTACATGAATGCTTTATGAGTTTCATTATAGACACCAAAGACCATTGATTTATCCTTAGTCTACAAACTAAGGAAATACTAAGCAAATGATAGCACTTTGAATAAATAAATGCTTTATTTGTCTCTAATTGCTGTGGTAACCAAGTTTACATATTGATTATTTGGTTTCAAATGTTTTATTGAGATTATAATTGTGGCTTTGGTAAAGTAATATAATACCTCCGACAGTAATTACTTGTGCAAAGTAATTTACACACATCAACAGATTTACAAACTGTTATTTAGTATATTAGAGTGCAAAGATTATGCTGCATGTTGTGTAGGAAAAAGCATTTCCAGTAAAACCCTGATGCACTTTTGCTTGTTTTCAGCATCAAAGAACTATCAAAGAAAATGTTTGTTTTTTAACAACTGTCTGTAACTGGTCAGAACCTCATTGGGACATTTTTGTTGACTCCATGATTTATATTTATGTTGAACCCCAACATATCTAAAACAATATAATTTGTTATAATCATGACCTGCATGTTGGGTTTGAAAATGTACTTATTATTTTTGATTCATGCAATGCTTTGCATGGCCTCAACTTGTGTGGATTGTAACTGGTGTTTATAATAATGCAGAATATATAGCCTTAAATAAAGAGTATGCTTTCTGTAATTCAGTGTGTGATTGGATCTTTAACTGGGGAGAAAAGAAGCAGAAAGTGACAACATTGATGTTGGGTGCTCAACAATAACAGACCCAGAGAAACAAACAAATATGAAGTGAGGCCAAAAGGAGGCTGAGAAGGAGGTGTAAACGGTGAGGTATAGCTTAAACAGAAAAAGAAAGAAGAAGCCTTGTATTCACACGTTTGTTTGTGGGTCTGTGTCAGCATGTCAGTGACTCTGGAAGGTCTCCCCCGTTCGGGCGTATACACTCGCTGGCTCTTTTCTGTGTCTCCCAGTGGCCCGTCTCAAAGGCCACACTGTGCTGCATCGCAAACCCTGCGGCTCTTTGACGCAGCAGATGAGCAAATATTGTTGTTTAAAAGAAAGGAGTAAGGATGAGGATGAAATAGTGGGACAAAAGGGGGCGGGTGGTTTCATAAGAGCAGACGTGGTGTTCCTCGAGATCTAGGGGTTTAACATGCTGACCATGTGGTTGTAAGGTCCCTGGTTCAGGTCTGACAGGGGATCTTTGTTGGATGACATCTCCCGTCTCTCTCCCCTTATTTTTCCCATTTGTTACTTGTTGGCTCTTTGCTGCATACCTCTAATTAAGATTTGGTTTAAATGCCATTAAAAAGGAACAGCAAAAGTTTTAGAGTAACTAGGAAACCCACAGAAAGTTAACCACAATGAAGAGACAAGCGTCAATATAAAATGTCTTGGCAGACTTCAGTGTGTCATAATTGTGCATTGCAATTCGAAATAAATTCAGTTTACATAAGATCACTTTCTAAAGCTTATCTGCATCCGTTGATGGATGTGAAGGTTTCTTTAAAAAGGAGTTCGCACCTCTCAATATAAACAAAACATAAAAAAGTGTGTGAATCGGTCAAATTGTTCCATTTAACAATTTCTTGTTTACAGTGAAGTTTTTTTTGGTGTCAATTAAAATGTATTCATTTTAAACACAGTTGAAAACCTGAGACAACCGTGTAAAAATAAATCAACTGCTGTAAGTCATTAGTATAAATAAATGCACAATGTATTTATCCTAATGACAGCAAAAATGGCAGATTCTGAATAATAATCCAGACCTACCATTAATAGGTCATTTTGAAACAGCGCAGATAAAGAGGTGGCAGTGATCAGTTAAATTTTTTATTATTTCAGCACTGGGTAATGGTGTTTTCCTTTGGCCAACCGAATCCCACAGAAGAACCATTAGGCTCTTTTAACTGTGGTTAACTGTGTTTTGACTTTACATGCAATAACTTCTGTGAGTACATAATCCACAGGTAATGGATTATTTGAGGGATTCCATATTAAATGTAATGTAAAATGAGACTTGAATTATGCGAGTAGTGCCAACTTAAAGTAATGGTGTATTTATTTGCACATTAAGTGCATAGAAACAATAGCCGAGGCGAGGAAAAGCTGCATTGGTAATACCAACAGGTTGAGGAGACACATACCAAACGCATTTGTCACTGGGATGCCATTGTTTCTGAGGCCGTAGAGCCATTTGGTGGACTATGCTGCCGAGCATGTGTTTCCATTTACCTGTCCCAGCTACCTCTGAGGATAATGTTCCCACTGCAGTTGTTATCCGGAGCCCTGTGCGGTCACACCACAGGGGGCGCTTCTGTTGTGAAGTTAATGCAATATCCATCCACCTCTCACAGACAACTGTAGCCCTCTCAGCACATTTATCCATTTAAATGGAATTTCTTGCAGACAAAGAGCCAGCTCCAGATACGTTTGAAATCATGAGCCCTCACATGAGACGTGGGGATTTTGGGACCCCCGGGTCGTACCAAAATGACAGAAGATGGAGGGTGTAGCTTATGTATAGATGAAACCTTTCCAAAAAAGACACTTAGCAATGGATATTAAAGCACAGAGAGCTTGTTGTTTAGTTTTTCGAGTCTGCATAGTGGACAGGTTTTGGGTGTCTGCGTATTCTAAAACTCAACATATCAGATGATTAAGTCCTCCCTCGGATCTGCGGGGATGACTGAGTGTTTGATAAACTTCAAATACGTGGTGTTCGGTCAACCCAACCAAATGGATGGAAAATATTGTCTCAGTTGGCAGGCTGGCCAATCTATAAACTTTGTGCCGTTTGTGATGGTAGTTGCCAGCACCGACCGACTCGCTCCAAGCATAACTTTTGTCCACGCAACAGACGCTTTTATATTTCATCCGGAGATTGCAGGCGGTGTCCTCCTCCTCTCTAGTCCACAGGGAAAACACAAGGACAAATGTTTTTCTTTTAGGAGAGTCGTTATGTTCTACCTGAATATTTCATAAATCCAGCACATGTCCGTTTCCTGGAACCACCAAGCATCTTTCCATCCCAGCACCCCTCGCCCCGCCTCTCAGCCTCTCCTCTTGACCAGTGTCTGAGGCTGCTGCAGGTGCCCCTCCCCTGGGCAGCCCGCTCAGGAAAGCACCCCACTGTGTAGACGAGACGAGCCCGGCGCCCGGGCCAAATTCACGCTGTGAGGTGTATAAGAGGCTCTCGTTCTCTCCAGACATACACAAAAAAAGATTCCCTTCGCACTCCTCCGCCTGCCCTTCTCTAAAATTCAATCTTCCCATCTGTTTTCCCTCTCTCAATCACTTTTTGTCCCCTCCACACTTTCTGCCGTGCCTCATTCCTCTGCACGGCCTCACCTTATGTGGTGTTAAGGACTACAAGTTTCACTGCAAGTTTTTGGATTATGAATAACAAAATCTCTCAAGTGGTACTCAAATGTCCCAGAACTACCTCCGTCAAATTTAACAGACGTCCTACTTTCAACATCTGTAACGTCAGCCAATATCGAACAAATGTAAGCTTCATGTCACCCGCACATGTAATCAACACAGTATTTTAAAAAAAAACATGTTTGTAATGTTGGTTTGACAGCAAACACTGAAACCTTGGAGCTCACAGTGTTTCTTTGTTCAGCCCAGCATGAGGCGCCCCCCACCCAACCGCGTCCCCTGACTTCACACCTCTGTGTCAGCCGCCAGGATCAGGCGAGACCCAGGCTTGCGTGGCTTGAAGGCCGGAGGTTACATCAACCAACATACACATTACGGTTCACACTTGGGCTCTTACTAGGGAAGACAGTAAATATGGCACGTCTGCCCTTCTCGCTCCTTTTCGTTCTCCCTATTTCGCCGCTTCTCTGTGCTCCTCCTCCTTGCTGCCAGTAAACAGTCATCCCTGTCAACTGAGGCGTCAAAGCTCCCCTGACCTCTGACCTGCTGACACTTCACGCATTTGAACCCCATGGTTTGCCCATGCAGGATGGTCATGGCCGAGGAGGAACATTACATGACACTGCTCAATATCAGCCGAAAGCCTGTGCAGAGTCAAATGTATCAGAAGGTATTTACATAAAAATAGTTTGAAGCAAAAATACCAAACGCTACACAAATGTAGCTCTTCAGATGTAAAGATTTGCAGCTTTAGTGTGATTTTCTGACATTTCCAATCAAGAACATCATTTGCAGATTAATCGATAATCTGAAAAATTATCCATGTATTGAAACCCTGATATGTAAATGAATACTAATAGACTTTGTCATGACTTCCCAAAAGACTGGCTGCTTGTGCCAACGGTGCATTCAGACAAAGGAATTGTTTGAGCGACTTCATTCAGGAGTCTTGAAGTAATATGTAAAAAGAAAGTTATGGCCTTTAGTCTAAACTGGTTGGTGCAGCTGTAACATCAATACCACTTCCTTAAGTAAAGGTGAAGGTGGAAGAGTGAGCAGGATGGTGTTTAGAATTACAGCGCCACCTGCAGGTGAAATACAAGACGTACACTTCGTATTTGAAAGCAACCATTGTTACTTGCTGCTGTTCAGTGGATTCCAGTTCAGACAGAGATGACACCTGTTTGCTGCCACACATTTCTCCCTTTCTGTTCCTCACAGCTCTGCACTGACAAAAAAAGAAAACATGTATTATTTGTTTATTTCTGTTTTGCATGTCTTCGAATCGTGTGTTATAAAGATGCAAAGTAACAAAAGACAGAAGGATGACAGAACGTCTTATCTAGTTGTCCAGGCTTATGATTATATTTTGAGCCTTTCCTTGTTTTGGTGTGCAGCACCAAAGGCTGAACATCACAACTAAAACTGAATTATTTCCTTCTCTAATGACTCTAATATGGATTGTGTTTAAACTTCTGCCTGACGCAGTTCTGTGTGTACACTTGCTTAATCTGACCAAGCATTCAAGATGTTTACAAAGTTAGTGTTTTGGTTCACTATTGTCGTGGTGCAAATATAATTATTTACTTGACTTTTTTTAAATTAGTTATAATCAGTTGCTCGTGTCACCTATAAAAGTTGCTGCACGTGTTCCTCACTACACAACATGTTCTTCCTCTTGTCTGTCTTTGCACTGGCTGACCTTCCAGCTCAGGTGGCCCAGTAACTGACCCATCCCAGTAACAGAGACACCTCCCATCTCTCATCCTGAGGGCTCAGCACTGCAGAACAAGTTCACCCAGAAACGAGCAAACATCCTTATAAGAAATGACATCCTTAAAAGAAATATGACCTAATTTCCCTATTTCCATCAGCGTTTCACAGCACAATGTAGAGGGACAAATAAAAAAAACACTTTTTTTCCCCGTAGGATAAAAAAAATCCTGACTTGAAAAGCAAACCAAAGAATCCTGCAAACTGTCCATCACTTTGAAGGGTGAACAATTTAATTAAGTCAAAGTTGATGACACTTAAACAGCAATAGAAATGTCTTCACAGTTGTCAAATCTAATTACTACAGAGAATAAACATACGCAAACCGTAAAATGTATCAATTCAGAAATGGCAGCTTAATTTCTGTACTGAAAACCATTAATTACATCCACTGTTAAATTAGAAAGCAAACTAAAAACAGCTCCAGTCCTAATAGATGAGCATGAACAGTACAGTGCTGTGATTGAAGTAATTTCCTCTTAGGTACACATGACAGACCTCGATCCTAATCAAAGGTTTTGCAGACTGTTGACAACACGGGACTAAAGAAATCCAACTAGGGCTGCTGGTTGTTCAATCTATTGATCCATGTCGCCCCCACACAGTGTTCTCACCTTCCACAGTAACCTGCACCTCCTGGCCATGTCTCTGAGCTCCTGGGTGGTCAGTAACTCAACACCTGTACCGGAGTACAGAGTGACTCTGAGGCATGATGCTGTGGTCTGTCTACAGGAAGCTAAGAATATTGTACTGCGAGTGTACAGCTCGGACAACTTTCAACAAGTTCAATGAGAGAGGTCAAGAGGTTTGTCATCTCTATGTCAGAGAGGTGGTGACCATGTCTCCATCAGCTCAAAAGACAAACAACGCTAGTAAATAGCATTAAAATACGATGAAGATATCATGAAATATATTGGCCTTTTTAGAACTAGACATTTTGGTCAATAAAATATTTGTTTTTCTTTAGTTTATGTTTGACTTTCTAGTGTTGCAACTAATCTAAAGAGCTACAAATGCCACAAATAATACATTTATTTTCCCAACAGCAAACAAAAATGCTATTTGAGAAGGGTTGACATTATAGTTAACTTTTTTTGAAAAGAGATTTGTTTTTACATCCGAGTAAATAAGAAAACAAGTGGGTCACATTTAATTCAGAAGGATTACTGTCAACACTAAATGATTCCTTGCATTTGTTTGCATTTAAAGAGTGAAGCAAACAGCAAAACAAAACAAAAACATCTGTCAAAAACAGTCAAAGAGCCACAGAACAAATCACCGTGCAGACTAAATGCTGACACGTGTTTTAAAAGCTACACGACACACGGATTCGTGCATTTTACAACACACCTTGAGAAATAGGGCACTTTTAGTTGCTCGAACCTACCTTGGACCGTCATGACGCGTGTCCTTCGGCTGAAGGCTTCTACCCTCCACTGGACACTTCGATGCCTCCTCCGGAGAAACTCGTCACGGGGTGGCACGGAAGTGCTGACAGGTGGGACAGGTGAGGGCGGCGGCGGCGGCACCACACCTGAACCCCCTCGATGCCCGGTAGAAATATGTGCTGGTATCTGGCGCCCCCTCGTGGCGTTAAGGCCAACCGACACAAGTAACCGGAGACGGAAACAGTGAGGTACGTAGCAGAGGCTAGCAGCTTCACAGCCTCCCGTTCAGAGGTCCCGCGGGTTTCACCGTTATTCGAACACCGAGAGGAGCTTTTGCGTTCCACACGACGTT
The DNA here is from genome assembly GCF_009769545.1 of Cyclopterus lumpus. NCBI lineage: Eukaryota > Metazoa > Chordata > Actinopteri > Perciformes > Cyclopteridae > Cyclopterus > Cyclopterus lumpus. The sequence continues at coordinate 11,373,575 of NC_046981.1, read as the reverse complement.
CATGTCATTTTGCGGAACCCAGAACGGCGGGTGAGTGCGTGGAAAACGGGCTGTTTTATGTTTCTATAACGCTCAGATCCTTTCTGTTAGCCGGCCAGCTAGCCGACGTTAGCCAGTTTATGTAATCATGGCGGAGTGTTGTTGGTCCTCCGCGCTGGTTCCTCCTGGTTATCCTGTTGTCGCACGACGTGACTCGTTGTGTGAGATATTTTAGAAGAATGCACGCGAGCCTGTGCTACTCAATACACGGCCACACGCAGAGGGACAAATAAGTTAGACCCCCAAAAAAACACACTTTGTCAACAGTCAACGGCAGGTGTTTTTAGGGTTGTTGGGTTAATTTCCTCTTTCTCTGCCATGCCCTTCTGGCCTCCCAGCCGCCGCAGCAAATGGGACCAGTCGGGCCCTGGTTCTGGTGGGATGGGGGAGGCAGAGGCTGCTCCCACCGGGGCTCTGGATGCTGCCGCCGCGGTGGCTGCCAAGATCAACGCTATGTTGGTAGCGAAGGGCAAACTCAAACCCTCGCAGATCGGCGTCCCAGGACCCCCTGACAAGGTGAGCATACACTCTTATGCAGAAGTCTTTCATCACAAAACCGGCTCTGATCCAGGACCATCACAATATGTTGGTAATATGTGGTTATAGCGTGAGCGTATACACGTGGCGGAAGGAAATCTGCTTTTAATACCATGTAAACTATTGGTTTGCCATCTGTTTGTACTAAGACTGTGTGGAAAATCAAATGTGTTTAGTATTTGACACTGAATAAAAATGTTTTGCCCCAATTTAGTGACAGTGGCCCCAATTTAATATGGAGCGACACGTACTTCATCTCTTAATTCCCTTCCTCTCTCAGGCTATAGGTGTTGGGAAGCCTCCAATGCAGGCAAAGGCCAAAGATGACCTGGTTGTAGCTGAGGTGGAGATCAATGACGTGCCAATCACCTGTCGGAATCTGTTGACACGTGGGCAAACGCAGGATGAGGTCCGTAGCAATGTGGACAATCGTATCTCCGGAGTTAAGTTAATCGCAAGCCTCGTGGAGTATTCATGGACATATCCCACTTGTTTGTCTGCAGATCAGTAAAGTGAGCGGTGCTGCGGTTTCAACCAGAGGGCGTTACATGACGGCACAGGAGAAGGGCAAAGCGCTTCCAGGGTGACTTCTGTCGCCTCTTGTTTTCAGATACTGATCATAGTCAACTTGGTGCTTTTAACTGTTATGTTAACACGTCCTTTCTGCTCTTTCCTCGCAGGGATCGGCCTCTGTATCTGCATGTCCAAGGACAGACTAGAGAGCTTGTCGACAGTCCGTACTTTTTCAGTCGTTTTTTTTAAATGAGTGTATGTCTTTTGTATATCATGTGATTAGACTGATGATTTCCTTCCCTTGTTCTCCAGGGGCAGTTAATAGAATCAAGGAAATCATCACCCATGGTGTAGTGAAGGCTGCCAACGCCTCATCTTCATCACCGTTCTCCCCTAGTGGGGCTTCAGTCACAGTTTACCAGCACCATAACCCACCTCCTCCCTCACTGACTCACCACAAACCACACTTTCAGTCCGGAGTAAGACGGTTTCCTTTGGCTTTTCATACCTGATGAAGTTAGCTTATACTACCACACAAGTGTTGCTGAGAAAGCAGACTATTTTCGTATTTACCGACAGTAATGCATATGGTTGTATTATTGACATTAGGCTTTTTATCTTTCCTTTTTATAGATGCATTATGTTCAAGACAAAATCTTTGTGGGCCTGGAGCACGCTATCCTGGGGTTTGTGGTCAAAGAGCGGGTCGAGGGCCCCGGCTGTTCATACCTGCAGCACATCCAGGCTGAGACGGGGGCCAAAGTCTTCCTAAGAGGAAAAGGATCAGGCTGTTTAGAGCCTGCCTCTGGAAGAGAGGCCTTTGAACCCATGTACATCTACATCAGGTGGGGGTTGTCCTTTTGAATTCGGAAAGATTAAGAACCGCTGCTTCTCAAAAATAATTCCTGCTTGTGTAATAACTAATACATAAACTAGCCACAAAGGGGTTTGCAGCATTGTAGGCTCAGAATAACTAAAGGAAGTCTGTTCTCTCTCTCCAGTCATCCTAAACCAGAAGGACTTGCAGCAGCAAAAACCTTGTGTGAGAATCTGCTTCAGACAGTGAGTGATTTCTTGTTCCTGTGAAATGTTAAACCATGATACTTTGTCTAGGCCTGTGCTTTTTCTAATCCAACTACAATTGATATGCAGTAGCTTCCACAACTCCAAATCCGTACTTTGTTGGCAAAAACTGCCGTTGATGACTGTTTGGAGAAGGAGCTCGCTTGCTGACCGCCGCTGGCAGCTCGCAATACAGCGCCATTACGACTGCTTTGAACACATGAAACACCCACACATATCCAAGGATGTACATCAATTCAGTACAATATATTCTTGACTAATCAGATTATCAGTCACGAATAGGTAATTAATCAATACACTTGCTAGTTTCCGGTTTTGTACCAACCGGCTGTTGCATGAATGGCTTCAATGATCTGAGCGTTCACAGCTGAGATACAAACTAATTGGCACATCAGTTACAAAACTGTAGATACTAGTGTGAGTATTCTGTATATTTTATACCACAAGTTTGAGACGCTGCTTCCTGCAGAAAGTACAAGAAAACAGTAGAAGCTCAAAGGGAGTTTGTTTCTACCAGGAGGGATCGATGAATGGCATTTGATAATTAATGGTTCTAATTATTATACAGAAGGTTTATGCAATATTCTGATCCATAACATAGTGACAAGTTACATTTTTGTTTTTGCTGTCTTAATTGACTTCCAATCGTACATTTTCATATTTCAGATCCTTGATCCACTAACCTGGTGTACAATCTTTCTCCCCCTCTAGGTCCATGCAGAGTATTCTCGCTTCCTCAATCAAATGAGCTCAATGATGCCAATACAACAAGGTAAGTTATAGCCGTCTTTCTGTGGTTTCGATTGATCACTTGATTTGTCAATACAATTGATTGTAGAAGTCATTGGAAGAGCCTGACTTAACCCGTTTCCTTCTCCAGGCTTCGCACAGCCTCCAGTGGTGAACGGGATGCCCCCGCAGCCTCCTTACTACCCGCCTGCTGGATACCAGCCAGGCTACGCGATGCCTGTACCACCACCTCAGCCACAACCTGTCTCTTTACCTTACACTGTCCCACCTCCTATACATCCCACAGTACCTGCAGGTGTGCCTCTTCAGTACTCCCTCCCCCCTGCCCCCGTCCTTGCGCCCGCTCACACCCTGGCTCCAACGCCAGCCCGTGCTCCTGCTTCAGGCACTATGCCACAGGTAGGACCGAGCCATCAAAACCACATGAGTATAGCATGCGAAGCAATAATACTTACTATATATCCTTCCGTCCCTGCAGACTCTTCCTCCTGTGCCTTTTCCTTCATCAGCTGCAGCACCACCAAAAGCTCCGACTCCTGCCGCTCCAGTCTTACCACCGCAGAAAAGACGCTTCACAGAGGAGGTCCCAGACGAGAGTAACAGCAACCTTCTCGGATACCAGGTGATAAACAGCTCTTCCACCATTACAACCCCTCTTCATTCTGCAGGGTTTTATTTTGTTTCCCCTGCTTTGCTTTTCTCCACCGTTTGTTTGTGGTCCCATGCTTTTACCTGTGCAGTGTGTGGCGAGTCACTGGGTTCATCAGCCAATCATCCAATCTGTGTCTATAGCTGCTCTATTACTTCCCAGTCTGTGATTTGTCTACTACCAATTCATCCTTCCTTTCTTCAAATGTTTGAAGTACATTGGTTGAGATGGCTTGGCCTGCTGTTTCCTGTAGTTGTTCACTTGCAGTGTACCTGTGTCTTTCTACTGGTAGTAAGGAGTTTCAGGAAAAGGTATTATTAATACTGATAAGCTTAAGTATCTTTCATAGTGGCTGCAGAAATTGTCAGTAATCAGACTTGTGGTAAGCTATTCACAAGGCCAGTTTTTCCACTTTGATGCTGATATAGTATTAAATATATAGCCATATTAGGACAGGGATTAGTAGAGGATGTCTGCTAATCCCGCCTGTGTGTTTTTCTGCTCATAGCATGGACCCATTCATATGACTAATTTAGGTGCAGGCTTCCCAATGGGCAGCCCAGAGGTTATCGGACCCCCACCACAGAGTTCCTCTGGCCCGCCGAGTGAGAGGGACAGGTACACAAATTTGTTCAATAAAGTATTAATAGCGTGCAAGGGGCCAGTTGGCAAAGTTAACTCGCCCCATTTCTCTCTGTTTCTCCAGTCGCCATCTAATGCCTCCACCTCTGCTGCCTGTGAATGGAGTGAGACCCAAGATGGAGGAGCGAAGGGCAATGCACGGCTTCGTGGGTAAGGGCATTAACCTGTGGATTGACAAATCCCTGCCCAAATCCAAATCTGCAGTTCCTTACTGTGGACTGTGCCCTTTTAAAAGCTCAGCCTGGATCTATTCACAGCATCAGTGTAGAGCTGCAAAGAAAGCTGTAACATATAAATACCCTCCTGGGCCACGAGACTGTCTGAATTTAAGTTGTTTCACTTGAGATTAAAGAGGTATATCTGTTACATAAAGGCCAATTGGCTGCATCAAGACGCATAGTTGGTCCAAAACGTTTGTTTCTTTGAATTTGAGTAAAGACGTTTTTGTGGCAGAGTAGATAAGTACTTCCACTCACTCATCTTCAAACTGGGCCTCATGCATCTCAGGATTCTTTCAGGATTCTGCTTCTGTGACTATAAATCCCCAGATAGTGAGGCGGAGCTAGGACATCTTTTGTGCGTTGTTCAGTCGTTTGTAGAAGGAAAAAAAAAGAAGAACTGATATATCGAGTCCACCTTACCGTCCCGTTCTGATGACATCATCAGTCTGGGGTTGTCTGTTGTTTGTTTGCTTTCCTCACTAACAAGAATCTCTCCTGTTTTTGTGTTTTTCTCTTTTTCTCTGTGTTTTTCTTCTCTTCCATGTGTCTCTGGGGTGATGCTGGATTCTGATTGGGGGTGGGGCACGACTCGTCCTGTCACGCTGTCCTCCCGCTCGATTGGATGGCCAAAACGCTGTCGCTCCCCACCAACCAATGACTGCTTTCAAATGGCTGCTCCCTCCTCTACTCTTCTGACAAACTATAATTTTAATCTATTAACTATTTGTTTCTCCCAAAATGTGTTACGAATAATTAACTTGAACTTGTCCTATTTGAAACATGTTGCCGCTGTTGTTTTTGTGTGTTTTTTTTTCTCTTCTCTCTCCATGTTTCTCTCACTTTCTCCCCACATGTCCCACCTCTTCCTTTCGTCTGCATGCTTCCCCTTTTTCTTCTTTCAGAGCCCTCAATGAAGAGATTGAAAACTGGTTTGGTGGCGTACACCGGCGACTCTTCAGATGAAGAGGAAGACCACCTAACCTGCAAAGCCTCAGGGCCAGGTAACCCTGGGGCAGTTCCCCCCACCTCCTCAGGCTGGACACATGGCTATCGCTGCCCCCCCCCACCAGCCCCCCGTGCTAAAACACAGCCACAGCAGCAGTCTATGCCTTTCTGGATGGCACCCTAAAACAGAAAAATCTCCTCAGTGCTTTCTTTGTGCCGAGTCTTAAGAGATGTTCACCCAAACTGAGCCTGTGTTTTTTCATCACTCATCACGTGGATGACGCTTAACAGCCACATGTTGGTTGCGGCGTAATCTTAGTGCTTCGGTCCAAATGGACGTACTTATGTTTTGGAAAACTACTTTGTTTCTTTTGGTGCACACATAGTTTGAAGATGAACATTTGCAGGACTGATGCTCAAGCTATTTTGTGGATGTGTAGATGCTCAGATGAGCGACATTCTGCCTCCAGTTTGATTTGGAAAGGTTTGAACACAGAAGTGTTTGAATATTGTGTTGTTGTAAAAACAATATCACAAGCCAATGATCACTGACCACTTTTCATTTATTCCCTAATACAGCTTTTTGTACATTGTCCCCTTTCCTTTTTCCCTGTCCAAGTCAGTGACACCATTCTTTCCTATTCCGATCTTTTTGTACAGATCATACTGGACTAATACGTAGTAAACCTATTGGATTTATTCATGCTTTTATGAAATAAATAAACTTAATTTATTGCAGTGTTTGAGCTTGTGATTATTCCTATATTTGACTTTTTTTATGTGTTTTGCCATATTTCATCACAAACCAAGTCGGTCACATCTGCTAATTGGCTGTCAATAGCTCTGCCTGCCAAAGTAGATGGTAGATTGCTGCAGAATTTATGACAAATAATAGACTACTTACCCTTATGAGGACTTTTGATAAAACCTGCTGCCTATAAATCTTTTGCAATGATGATACATTTGAACTGGAAATAAGTTTAATTTTAAATGGTAGCAGTTTGCATTCTTAAATCGGTACAGAAATCGTTTCATATTTAAAACAAATGTACACAATGTCGTATAACACAATCTATTATTAGTTATGAAGGACTGAATGCTGACATGGACGCCTGCACAGTTTCAGATCATCTCGATGTCTGGCTGTCTTGGAGGGTTTTTCTTGTTATACTGAGCGATGCGACTCTCCATGACCGGCCGGAAGTGGCGGATCAGTCCCTGCGGTTAAAAAATAAAAGGTGAAGAGGAACAAAGGTTGTTGTTGTTGTTAAATGTAAATTAGTTCTTGTTTGAACTCGTCACCTCAGTCAATGTATCATGGACAGCGTCATGTTTTGGAGACTGGTTAAAAACAAAACGTCACCTGCACAGGCCAGGCTGCTCCGTCTCCCAGGGCACAGATGGTGTGTCCCTCTATCTGCTTGCTGAGCTCCCAGATCATGTCAATCTCTGAAGCTGCTGCTTCTCCTCCAACAAACCTCCACATCATTTTATCCATCCAGTCGACTCCTGAAGGACAAACAGGAACGGGGGAATGCAGTAGACCAGTACTCGCAGAGCACCCTTCACCTTTGAGCAATGTTTTGACCAAACACAGGTTTTATTCTGGTAAATACACAAGAAAATCTTAGAAAATGTACAATACTTCCCATTAAGTTTTTTATACAAATACATTAAATGCAGGGCATTAACGTGTTTTACATTACAGTAGTGTTTCCTTTTCCTAAATATATTCTCTCACCACACAAGTAACATGTGGGAAAGCTCAAAGGAGCTCTAATTCCAGTGTGCAGCTACTAGTATTGTATTAATTGTTTTCCATTTCCTGCTATCTCACGAAAGGTGGTGTGGATGTGCACACAACTATTCTAGCTTATTAAAGAGAGAAAAGGTCACTCGGAAAAATATTGAGAGTATTGGTTTTAAAAAGCATCAAAGGATGAGGTGATGCCTTTTCAAACCAACTCGCTGCACGGTGACGGTCTTGTATGGATGGATTACTGAATGGACCTACTGGGTACAAGCCGTGTCAAAAATGTCCCTCCAACAGACAAGCACCAACCAGAAAGACACTCAGAATGACCACAAAGAAGCATACAACGACCTCAAGAAGACCAAAACAACAGGAGAGAAAAGTGGTAGAGGCACAAAACAACTATGAAAAGGGGTAAAACATCTATAAAGTCTATGTGTCTTGCTCCGATGTAGGAGAGGTCGTGGGGACAGTTAAACGTCTGTGCTCAGGGGCCCATTCTCTCATAAACCGCCCATGTTGTCTTTATAAGTGATACATACATTGTGCAGTTCCTTACCCTCTCTGCAGGGGGTGCACTGGCCACAGCTCTCATGTTTGTAGAACTCAACCAACCGAGCGATGGCTCTGATCACATCACTCTGGAGGAAAAATACAATTCTCAGATGTATCTCTCCAGACTGTTACTGGAGCTGCAGTGCATTTTCTTATCTACATTTTTCAGGGGTCTGTTTACCGACTTATCCAGGACTATGATGGCAGCTGTTCCCAGTGCAGTCTCTGCACGGACCAGATCATCGAAATCCATCAAAACATCGTTGCACACATGCTGAGGGATGATGGGAGTGGAGGACCCCCCGGGGATCACTCCTAATAGATTGTCCCAGCCGCCCCTCACTCCTCCTACACCAATCACACAAGAGGAGAGAGGAAATCATGTCGGCATCCCATGAAGTCAACCAGTATCAACACAGCGGTGGACTGCACACAGACACACACACACACACACGCACACACACACACACACGCACACACACACACACACACACACACACGTGCGCACACACACACACGTGCACACACACACACACACACACACACACACCTGCGTGTCTCTCTATTAGCTCCCTTAGAGGAATAGACATCTCTTACTCCACTGTGCATGGTGTGTTCACGTGACCGGAGATGTTGAACAGCTTGGTCCCAGAGTTCCTCTCCCTCCCAAAGCTGGCAAACCAAGCACCGCCTCGACGACAGATTGCAGGCGCCACAGCGACCGTCTCCACATTGGAGACGGTCGTTGGGCATCCAAACACACCTTGAGGTAGAGATGGAGTGAATAATTACTCAGGAGCTGTAATTACAACACAACCCTATTTGGTAGTTTCTTAACCCATAATCCACTCCAGTAGGAAAACAGATGTGTCAGACTGTGATGTTTATACCTCACCTATGTCTGCAGGAAATGGTGGCTTGAGTCTGGGTTTTCCTTGTTTGCCCTCAAGAGACTCGATGAGGGCCGTCTCCTCCCCGCAGATGTAGGCTCCGGCGCCCCACATCACAAACACGTCAAAGTCAAACCCAGAGCCACAGGCGTTCTTTCCTATCAGGCCTGCTTTGTATGCCTCATAAATAGCCACCTGTTTGAAGAGTAACAACGGGAGGAGTCACACAGCATCTACAGATCGACGAGTCACCCATCTGGGCCTTTGTGTACCTGTAGATTCGAGGACTCGTTGTAAAACTCCCCTCTGATGTAGATGTACGCTGCTCGAGCGCCCATGGCTCTCCCAGCGATCAGGCAGCCTTCTATTAACTTGTGGGGGTCGTGACGCATTATCTCACGGTCTTTACATGTCCCAGGCTCCCCCTCATCAGCATTCACCACCAGGTACTTAGGTCTAAGGACACGAGGAAGGAAGGAAACACTCAATGCACTGATAGGCTACATCGCCAGAGTGTCATTGCCGGTGTGAGTGACGCTATCGTGTTTCTTTCCTTCTCCTACCTGCCGTCACTTGGCTTGTTCATGAAGCTCCACTTCATGCCGGTGGGGAAGCCGGCTCCTCCTCTGCCACGGAGCCCTGAGACTTTCACCTCATTTATGATCCACTCCGATCCCTTCAGCATGATTTCCTTGGTCTTATACCAGTCTCCTCGCCTCACTGACCCCTTGAGTCTGTCAAGAAGAGAGATGGACAAGCATTTCTACAGAGTTGTAGGTCATAAAAAACTGAGAGGAAAGTTGTATTTCTCCTTTTATGTTTTTACCTCCAGTCATAACGACCATATAAGTTGGTGAATATCCTGTCTTCGTCACTCAGAGGGCCAAATTTGGCCTTTTTTGGCTTCACCTGGTGAAAGAGTGAGAAGATAAAAGAGAAGTATAATTGATGAGGTGCCAATGTTAGATTAAAATTAGAGCTGCCATCACCTCAGGGCTGAAACCAACGGTAATCAAACTGATCTGAATACCACAAAACAAATTATTTAAATAACATTAAAGTATGGCTGGCGGGATACACACAGCATATTGAAAACACTTTGTGTAACCTAATATATTTGTCAGAACATGGAATGGGATTATAATTGGTATATTTACCATATAATAAAATGTATGCAAGACATGTATAAACATTTAATTAATTATAGCCTACCCATTTGATACTTTCTATGATCACAAACACTTAAAAGAAACTAACTATAAACTATATTAGAATAATCATACATATACAGCTAGGCCTGTCCAATATTTTTGTATATCATAAAACAATGGAAAAAAATACTCAAGCTCAAAAACCTATATTGACCCAAAATAGCGAATTAAAAAAAAATCATGTTTATCTTTGTAGCTCTGTTGCATAATATCTTTATTTGGCAACTTGCTGCGTTTCAATAATCTGACATGCTTGTATTTGAAAAGTAAATTTCTAGGTCAGTGTGCTGTGATGTGTATATCGCGTGTTGCAGTGTGTGTGTGTGTGTGTGTGTGTGTGTGTGTGTGTGTGTGCGTGTTGCGGTGTGCTTGCAGGCCTACCTGAGACGGCGCTGCAGTGTTGTAGGTCAGCCGCGGAGCGACATGACGCGCCGCGGCGCCCCACAGCATCCGCCGATGCAGCAGCAGCATCCTGCAGGAGACAGACAGCTCCTTTAAACCTTTAGACCCCAACTACCTGCTGCCTGGATCCTGCGTTGGACTTCTGGTGCAATCAAACGGACTCCTGAGAGCGAGCTCCAGTGTGGGTGTGCCTGCTGGTTTATCTTAATTAAACTAAGAGGATTAACTAATGAACTGCGTCACATCCGATCCCAGCTGCCCGCAGGTACCCAATCGTTCACTGGTTCATGCTCGCGCACACGCAAACAAACTAACAATTATCTGTTGAAGTCCCATAACTTTGACGCTATCATAAGGGACTTTACAGGCGTATAAAACGAGTGTTAATGAATTGAAGATAACCACTAAATATATCAAAGGTCCACGACTCATTGACTAACCCATTTGACAACAGCGGGCCTTTTGACTTGTTATATGGGGAAAGCACATTATAAGTTGTTATTAATAACATTAATGATGACTGTTCTATTTAAGTGACCCATGTGTGACAGTGAGCCAGCACACTATCCTGATGGGCCCACAGACGAAAGAAGTTCATTTAAATTCAACCATGAGCAATGTCATAGCCATTTCTTTCCACTTACATTTTTCCATTATTGGAGATGATCATAATGTGTGTTTTGATACCCATATTATTTACTATGCCAGAAAAGTAGTTTGAAATATAGTATAGTATGCAAGCCAGCGTGTTTTTCTGGCTATTCTGACCCACGGTTCTTTTATGGAGCGGATATATGAGAGGGTCAAGATTAACGTGCCATGTTACGACAAAGTCATATTTCCCAATTGAATGCCAAACAAAAAAGAGAAAAAAAAAAATGCAATTTGGATAGCAGTCAGCGTGTTCAAGATTAAGAAAGCAGTAGTGGGGAAGTGAGCAAAAGAATACAAGGTATTTTAAGATGGTTTAAATTAAAAGAATGTATTAAGGGAGCTACTGATAGATGTATGTTTATGTTTCTAAGTTTATTTTAAAGAACATCTTCTTCAAATAGTCATTATCATAACTTACAATAGTTTGTCCACCAGAGAGCACAATTCAGCTGTAAAATGTCCGACTATGCAGACATGTTGGTAACTTTTAATTACCAACATTTTCACTGAAGCCCTTCAAGAGTTGGTTTTGTAATATAAATCAATAAACAAAAACATTGAAAAGATCAAGCTTAGATATGTTTATTTATTTTCTTTACATTAACTGAAACAAATGATGGGAAAATTAATTCATATCTCTGAGAAGGTTCCACTAAAAACGGAAAGACAAAAGTGTATCCCTGATAGCGGGGTCTCTACACAGACCGGACCCCATGTCCCTTCACCCAAGTCAAGAAAACAAACCGCTCACACACACACACACACACACACTTCACAGCTGGCATCAGTTAACCCTCATTCATTCACAAAGCTCCGACCAGGAGCCCCAACACCCTTCATGAACAAGACCAACCGTCACGCTGTCATTCCAGTAGGACTCGTTCCAGTAAGGCCAGTAGTTTACCATCACGCCTATTATTTCCATATTTTTTATCCCTGTCGAATGATAACAAATATACAAAATCTCTCATTTTCATTCATGTTTATTGACAAGTATTTTTGCACATACAAGGACTTACAGATTTTAATAACATATATATTTTAACATATTCTTATATATTTGTTTGTCATATTCTATCGTAGATTACCACATTCTTTATGACTTTTTTACTAATGTATTTATTGTTAAGCCGAATTCCTTGGATGTGTAAACACACATGGCAATAAACCCTTTCTGATTTTGAAACTACTGGCCGTATACTTTCATGAAGAGTGTCAATCACCAAAGAAGAGTGACAGCACCAAACAATTGCTTCCCATTTTATATTTTGTATAATCACTTAGTGCATTGCTCAAGACTTCCTGAGAGTAGTTGCAGCACAGAAAAAAAAAAAAAAACTAAGGCAACTTCATCCCAATATATCATATTGACTATAGACTCTGTACTATTATGCAGAAGGAAGAGTATTCAATATATGCAGGTTTTAAAGAAGTATTTCAATCACAATCTTAAATGTTATCGAGTGAGTTAATGAACTAGATATGGAAGGTCAGACAAAAAGGCTTGAAGCTCTCAAATCTCATAGTGCAAATAAACTACAAATTAAAAAAAAGATTTCCTACACAACTAGGACGGCGGCCAGACCAGCATGTCTGACCACCATGTTCTGACTGCATGGGTTTCAATAGAATTGGGAATAAAAAAAGGACAACTGCCGTTGTTTAAAGCCATTAAAGATTGCATCACACCCTGCGAAAGGCCTTAATGTACTTGTCCCGGGAAAGTATGAGGAAATTAAAAAGATTTTTGGTCAAAGATAGATTCACTCAAAAGGATAATGGCCCCTCTAGACACAGCGGTGGCCGATCTATAAGAACTGCCACGTTAACATGTGATACAGTACTATACATGTCAAATGAACAACAGAAAAGCGTGCTGAAAATGTCAAACAAAGTCATTTTGTGTTCCAGTTACATCAAAAGGTTTTAAACCCCCTGACTTTTCCTTGCTCAGTTCCCTTCTCTGTACCCCGGATGGAATGTGCCCGTATTATTGCAAGTACCTGACAGGGTTTAATGTGCAAAGGATGCATTCGAGGAAGAATCGCCAAAAGTAGACAAGCAGCCCATAATAAGAAGGCGGTAAGTTACATGGAGAAGTTGAGTCAAGATCGTTAACGCGATGCAGGTTTTTCTTTTGGAGAGGCTTGTAATCTGTGTCCCCCTCCTTGGATTTGGTCTCACAAGAGTTTCAGCAAAAGAACCATAATAAATAACAATAAATAAATAAGTACAGAAGAAAGGGGGGGGGGGGGCGCCATCTCATTCATCCCCTCACTTCTTCCCCCCTTTTTCTTTTTTTTTTCAAACAAGAAACCCAAATGAGCGCATTAGAAGACTGAAATCCAGTCTTTGGGAAAAGAAGAATTGTCTTCAACATAATCAACATCAACTCATTGATCCAGACTTTGTGCCTTTTGGTCAGGCATTTCACACTCAAACATGGAAGCAGATTCTTTCTCATGGCTTTCAAAACCGTTGGGAAGAGTCTTCTCTGAAAACCCAACATTGGCTACAATTCACTTCTCTCCTGTTAACTTAGGATTTAAGAAAACAGTTCAACTAAAAATCTTTGGTTTAAGCACCAAATCAAAAGCAGAGATTACCACTAACAAGAAAAGACAAACATTATTGCTTTCAATGTACAGAGTGAGTTTGATTACACTGCATTTCCACCAGAGGACAGCGGATATACAAACTCATTGTTGTGCTCTAGGTCATATGACTTCTGAATTGCACCTGAATCAATACATTTATGTTGCAACTACAATCTAACATCTTCAAAATTCCCTTCATGTTGCAGCTCTGGATTTTTGTTTGCATAGTGAAAAGCATCCCAGTTACCACACACTCAACACGTCCAGCTAGAAAAATCAAACGGCTCAAAACTAAAATACATCAAATTAAACAGCAAACGAGAAATAAAACCTAAAAGACAAATTAAATAAAAAACGCCAAGAGCCAGAAGACAAACATTTAAAATATCTAAGAAAACCCGTTTTCCATTGTATTTTTGTATATGATTTAGTTTAGTTTTTATTTTGTAAGCGCTCTATGTGGGAGCAGCAGGTCATTAGTCCAGCCACCTGAGTGAGATTTTTTTTTTACTGTGGATGCTCAACCACACAGACACACACACATATATACACACAAACAAACACACACGCACTCTTTTTACTATTCCTCTTCCTTCTCTCCAATTTCCTCTTCATCAGGCCATCGGTCACGCTGCCCGGCCGGCGAGCGGGTTCCTCCTGGATCTTCTCGCTCCGCCTCTCGGCCTCCTGCCAGCTCCTCCAGACTTCGCAGGAGGAGCTCGGGATAGCCGGCCAGCCTGTGAGGCCCAAGTTGAGCCAAGGCCTGAAGGGCGATGGATCGCTCCCTCTCGACATCACCTGAAAACATCAGCGGGGGGCCGACACCGGATCCACTCCCACCATCCAGCATCATGTGAGGGAAGAACGCAGAGGAGTGGGCCTGTAAAGACGAGGCCTCCAGAGGGTTGGACTGCTCCCTCTCGCCTTCATCCCCTCTCCCATCCTCCCCAAGCTCAGCCCCACGTCTGGGTCGACGTGTGCGCAGCTCCAGGCAGCTGTGTCCCTTGCGGTGACGCTGGAGGTGGTCCTCTCGGGCAAAGGCCTTGTGGCAGAGCGGGCACTCAAAGGGCCTCGCCCCGCTGTGGAGGGACAGGTGGTTTTTTAGGTCGTACGAATGGAGAAACCGAGCAGGGCAGTGAGGGCAAGGGTAAGGACGCTCGCCTGTGTGCTTCCTCATGTGGATCTTCAACTTATCGTTCCTAATTAGGGGGAAAAAGGTAAGATGAAGAATAAAGAGGCAGAAAGGGAAACGTGACAAAGAAGAATAAAAGATTAAATCAGGCCACAATACATTAAATCGTTTTCTTTGTGCAAATCTTATGCGAGAAGTTCTTGTACCGGGTGAAACGGACTCCACAGGCAGAGCACTGGAAGGGCTTCTCTCCAGTGTGTGTCCTCATGTGTCGGGGCAGTTTTCCTGCTCCGTGGATGATCTTCTGACAAACAGGGCACTGCTGGGGCGTCTGAGACTTCCTCTTTCTCCCAACTCCCGCTGCAGAGGCCTCTGCTCCTCGATCAGAGACAGAGGTAGGTACAGAGGTGCTTTCCATCAGCATACCGTCGTCACCGAAAGCCTCCATGTCCTCATCCTCTGACAGCTTGTCATTCAAGGGCAGGGCAGTAGGTGGTTGGGCTATATGGGGGCGCTCATGCAGCCAGTGAAGGAGCCCTCCATTTAGTGTGGCCCCTTTCCCTGGCTTTCGGATCCCTCTTGGACCTCCGTTCTGCCTGGATTTGGCGCGAAGCTCCTCCTGTTCGGGGCTGGGAGGCTGGGTCGACGGCAGGGAGCGGAAGCTGTCGGATGAAGGTGAAGGGTGCGAGATAGGAGACGCGGGTGGTGGGTTAAAAACTGAGGAGTTGATGTGATGCGATACAACTTTTCTCATCTTCTTTTTGTCCATTTTTCTTCGAGACCCTCTCTCCACCCTATTCTCTCCCCCCGCCATCCTCTCAGTAGCTGCGTTTTGGGCCCTCTGCTCCTCTGTCGTCAACCCCTCCGCCGTCTCCCCCAGGATGTCTCTGCATGCGTCAGCCACACACTGGATGCCCAGAAGCTGAGCCCCTCGCAGCACATCTCTCATCCCGGAGCTGGGGATGGTCAGAGTGGCAGTGTAGGCAAACTCCAGAAGGGCGTCCAGGGCGTCGGGTGCCACGCAGTCGAGCTGGCACACGCTGAAACCTGCTCCGCCCTCGCCGGCCCCCTCCTCTGCCCCGAACAGCCCGCGGAAGTAGAGACTGACGGCAGCCATGACAGAGCGGTGAGTCGGGTAGCGTGCCCCGCGGGATGTCAGCGTGAGGTCACAGAGAAGGCCCGTCCTCCTCTGGTCATTTAGATGGGACAGGAGCTCGTTGCTGTGCTCCGGGAAGGGGATCCCAATCAGACCGTCCTCTCCTGGAGACATTGCCACCTAAGTGAAAGAAAAAGGAAGTTCCGGTAAGTGGGAAGAATGAGGTCTGAGCAAACGGATGCAAATGACAGATTTGTACCGTCACAATCAGCCTTTAATATCAATACAATATTTTCCTATGAATTCTATCATCCATTTCATTAATTTCATTAAAAGCATAGACCAAAAAGTACTGAAAAGTAAATCTTCGTTAGCGTGACTGACAAGGAGTTTCTTTCACGGGAGGGACAATTTAAACCAGATCACTACATCGAGAGGTGGTGATTTTGGCCCGTGAGAGTTGGTTGGGCCACCGGAGGACGATTGCAAAGGAGATGACGGAGCCAGCAGGAGGGCCAAAAATATAACATGGAGAAATAATCATTAGAGCAGAGAGATAGCGAGACAGAGACAGATAAAACCAAACGATCGATAATGCCGTGGAAAGGATGCAGGATTATGCAATATACGGTATGTGCTGCAGCCAAGGGGCAGTTGGTTAATTCCCGTGTGAAACCTTTATAGCATTAGCTGTTTGAATAGTTTTGACAGGGAGGAAGTTACTGTGGGTGAAAGGGGGGAGTACCAGTGAAAGAATGAGGAAGGAAGAAACAGCAAGATACTAATTACAATCTTCACGAGGACTGGAATACAAGTACGTTACTCAAAAACTTGATGCTCAACATATACCATGTGGACAGTTAACATATTTAATTTATTTCATTCCTCTATCCTTTTTTTCAACCCAATAATAAAAAGAAATGTTACCAGCAAATTTCTTCGATAAAAGTAGGAGTTTTAGGTAGAAGGGGAAATATCGTACTGCCAAAGTCAAATAAGGACAATAACTTTCTTTATTCCTCTTTGAGAGACACAACAAGGTCTGTCTGTAATAAGACCCAACAACTCTCTTTGACTCCCTAAGCTCGCACCTCACCCTGTCCACACTATACCTGCTTAACAATATCTCTCTCACACACACACACCTGAGCAGACCAGATTTTCCACAAACAACTCACCCTCCAGATTCCCCCTCCATCTCCCTCCCATAGCAACTGGCAGCCCCCTAGCCATCCAATAACAGAGTACACACAGTGCCCAGAGGGCTCTGCGCAACGACAGTACATCCACCTGACTAACCTGCTCCAAAACACACCCTATTAAACACACACAGCGTGCCAATCTGAGGCTCCCCCTCCCACTATTGTTACATTTAACCTGTTCTGTGATGATCTTAACAGAAGTCTATTCAAAACACATACTTGTATAAATGTACTCCACCCATTAAAAAAAAAAAAAAGACTAAAAGTACAGCCAGTTAAATAATTACCTCTCACACATTTACCAACGCTTTCATCTCGCAAATTGATATCAAACCTTCCTTTTTCTCATCCCCAGGAAGAGCTAAAGTACCTGAATGTTCAGCCTACCTTCTCCGTCTTCATGGGCACGGGCACAGTCAGCCGGAGACGAGGCAGCGTGCGTCTCATGGCATCCATCTTTCTGAGCTTGACAACTCTTCTCCCTCTGTCTTCTTTGAAAATCACTTTTTTTCTTCTATTCCCTTCAACCCTTAGATGTTTAACTTAAAGGACTGATCTCTCTGTCAGAAGTCGGGGTAACGCGTTCATCCTTGGGGATGTCTACCTCTTTCGCACACTGTCTTGTCACTCAATCTCCTTCCTGTTGTATCAAAAGAGGGTTCATGATGAAGACGGCAGATTCAGAGATACCCCTCCCCCCAGGCTGCCTACGCGCCCCCCTCTCGTCAAAACCCAACGGCCCATTTTCCGAACACTTTCCGATAAACACTATCTCCTTGTCGACCTCTCCCTGTTCAGAAAGAGGCCGACAGGTAGATCAGTAGCAGTCCATCTAAGGTCATGGCAGGACTGGATGATGTAGAACAAACAACCTTCAGGCTTCAGACTAAACACAAAACATTTACTGGTTTGACAGGAAGGAAACCAGCAAATGCAACTAAAGCAACTAAATCTAAACATACCAATATTTTTTCAGTCAACTCACAGATTATCAAAGTCGAACACTCGTGTAAGAACCAAAATCATATTGGCAGTATGAGTCATATTACACCCAGGAACAAACATTCAGGTAGGTGCAATATGAGAGTTAAACCATATTGCATCATACTACAGAGACCAACTGGTACAGAAAGCTCTTCCTTTGTAATGCAGTGCTCTTTATATTTAAAAAAAAAAAAACACCACGCTGTACAGATATTTACTGTTTTCTAAGAGTTATCTTACAACTTGAGGCAACAAGGACGGCATGCGTTTCTGCAGCCATTGATACAAGAGAGTGAGGAAGTTAAGGGGCGCGGGCACACACACACACACACACACGCCACTTTTCAAGTAAAGACTCCAGAAATTATCTGGTTCCAAATGAGACGGTTTATCTGCTTTTTTTCTCTGTCTTATATGATTATAAACTGAATATCTTTTGATTGTGGGGTTTGACAAAACAAAAAAGTTGTGACGTGGCATTTTTTACTATTTTCTGGACAAATATTTAACAGAGAAAATAATGTGTGGATGAATTGTTAGTTGCGGCCCTTCATAATACACAGCTCTTTAATAATGCTGGAAAAACCCATCAGAAAGTCACCACCTGCCTCTGTAGGACAAAGTGTAAACGCATCCCCTGACCTTGCATGCATACAGTGTGACACGATAACAGACCTGAAGGTCTCATTTAAGGATCACCATCAAAAAGGTAATCATTGTTTAAATGCAACCACAGGAAAACAGCATGGTTGCAAACAAAATTATGAAGTGCATAATTTCTAAAAAAACCCTCAAAGAGCGAAAAAGTCACTAAAACCAGAAATCTCAAGCAAAGCAGCGCAGACAAGCGAGCCACAGAACGGGTTTCAGGAGGAGCACACAACAACGCACGTTCAATTTCCGGCACAGGGGACAGAAAAAAAAAAATCATCATAGGTGGTTGGTTGGTGTTTTCGAGCTTGTTATTTTCGGCATATTCCTTAGAACACAGGCGTGTTCGGAAAATAATAAGATTGCGAAGAAGTTTTAATGATTCCCATAAATTTTCTGTCTGTCCGTGAGTCACTGCATACTGACACAGGATGACATGCACAACCACACACACACACACACACTTCATGTCCCCTCTTCTCCTTCCTCGCCGCCTCGTTTCGTTTTTTGTTTTGTTGCTAACCGAGGACATGTCTGCAGAAGTTGTTGAACCTTCCAACAGATAGCAACTCGTGTTAAAAACAGCCCACAGGCCACAAACACATTTCTACTTGATCATAACGCATAATTCACTTCATGTTAATGTGGGTAATGATCAGTACCTTAAAGTCAAATAACTGATATTGTCGTTTGCCTTTAGAGGCGTCATTTCAAGTCATTGTTTATCTTTCCAAAACATGAAACCACAACAACAACAAAAACCTCACATAGAGTATTTTATCACTTTTTATGCATTTAACGCTACAGATGTTAAGATATTATCCTTTCAACTGCTGGCTCTTATCCCTTTCTTTGTTTTTTGTTCTCACCTCCCACTCTTTTTGTCTACGATGGAGGAATTCACCTCCTCTGCAACTCTACGGTTTCCTCATCCCTCGCTTTCATTATGTGCACACTCTTCCTTTCTCGTAACTTAATTAAAACATTTTTTTTTTTTTTTTTTTTAAATGGCAACAACACCTGGATGTTTTCTATGATTTTTGTCTTCATCCAACCGTCAGGCGAAGTGTCACAAACCTAAAGAAACAACTTATTTGTACGACCGGACAAGTACGAAAAAAAAAATCATGAAACATCGAGAAGAGAATCCATCGAGGATCGTTTTCACTGCCGAGGAAATGGAAACTTAAATCCACCATTACTGTCCACTTCCACGACTCAGTGGAACTCATTTGACACAAATTAGTTTGGAAGCCAGGAAACTTAGAGCAGCAGGATTTGACCAAACCTGCACACAAAGATGTGTTCTTCAGTATGAAGCAGGTTATATTATGCATCGTCGCCATTATGAAATCCCTCTGCTCTCACATTCGAACGGCAACTGTTATTTTTATGGGTCTTATTTTCCGTTAAAAGTTGTACGTTTTCCCAGACCACCTCAATTATATCATGCTCCAGCACTAAAAGGGGGAAAATATGACTTTACACTATTCACAGAAAACTGCGGCTGAGGGGGAGAAATGCTTTATGAATTCTGATGTCAGATGTTTTCCAAAGTGCCCGTTTGTAACTGTGTGACTGTATGTTGGTGAATGAGAGCTCGTACGGCTGGTGTCATGCGTTGTGACAGTGCTCACTGTACTTACATAATAAACTCTTTAACAAAGTCATGAATGAATTTGAATAAGAAGAACATCTTAAAAAGGCACATTTAACCAAATTTAGCGACAACATTTGTGTTTTTATGTCCAAAATGTTATGTTATAAAATGCTTGTACGAAGATACACTTCTAAACATTGTAGGAGCTCAAATACATTAAAGAATCTATTTATAAAACAGGAAAACGCTCTCAAAAAAAGGAGCAGTTGTCCATTCTGTACAACAGATTAAATAAGTGTTTTTATTCAGGTAAAACCCACTCCTTGAGAAGTTATTCATAACCACAACAAAACAAATGATGATGCTGAAAGTAAGATGCAAGCTCATACGGTATCTCCTCGACACATTCGTCTTCCTCTCACCACTGTTCACTGCTCTGTGGAACAAACTGATTTTTAAGTGTGAAGAAAGTGTGTCCCTCTTTACACCTCCCTCATTTGGGGTAGCGAGTGTGGTGCTGGGACACCTTCTCTGAGGAAGAGTAGGGGAGGAGGAGACGAGATAGGAGAACACACATCTGCCCAACCAAAGCTGCCCAACAGAGCGCTCTCACAGGACTGAGGGCAACACATATACTCCAACACTACACCCAACACAGCCAGATCTTCTAATAAAGCAGCTCGTCCCTGCCAGGGGATCAAACACAAGCTCCACCCGTTCCGCGTCCCAACAGTTCCCTCCGGGCTGAACATTTGCATCCCACCAGGAGATATAAAAACAGATGCAACCGAGGAGAATTTGAATCTGCATTTGAATTTGTCAAAGACTAGACTTGAGACACCATCATGATAATTAGAATGATGATACAAAAAGGAGAAGTCCAGTGGGCTGATGTTACTCAGCAGAGGTTCAGTCTTATATTCACAAAGACCCTGCGATCCTCTGTCCTTACAGTAACTGGGGCATTATATGGAGTGTGTGTGTGCGTGTGGACACATGCGCACATTGTGGTCTTAGTTCCAAGAGCACATTACATTATTCATCTGGCTGGCAGAGCAGCGGCCCTTATCCCCTCACCCTCACACACACACACCACACACTCTCCACTGCAGCAGCCAGTTTGCATGGCAGACCTGAGCACCGACTGTCAGTGTGTCAACACACAGGATGAGACATTCGGGTGCACACGCTCTGTCCAGTAATTTCCTAAATTACCTGAATTTTTAGTAAATAAGAAATTAACTCTTCGTAAGGGTATCAATTAATACAATAATGTTAAACTAACGCCTTCAATTTAAGAATTAAGTTTATTTTTGAGGACCAATATTGAGCCTTTATGAAAGACAACTTTGTAAGTAATTCAACTCCAAGCCTTTAGGACCAGTAAAATAATCCCTACACGATCCTGTGCCTCATATTACAATAAGATATATAGATTATATTGATGTATTAGCCCGGTGTATGTGCAACTCTACATACTGTACCATCAATCTCTCATTTATTGTTTTTTTACTAATATATTGATGTTTGAAGTTGTTTATAAATACACGGAGTAGGATGCATCCATCAGTGATTTATTTTTTCCTGCTTAAAAAATAAATAATTTTTTACACAATGTAAAGCTATACATTGGTGTAATATTTAACATTCCTGCCCTGTTTGCCACTGTGAAACTATGAAAGAGCAGCAAAATAAATAAATCTGAGGTTGGAAAGAGGAAAAGATTTGAAAAGAGACCACAAAAGGAACATGAGGGAGGTATGTTTTCTAAAAACACACCTGTTCTTAGAAATCACACAAGAAAAAGGAGGTATGTGGGAGGAGAAACACATGAGTGAGTGACTGTGGAGTGGGTGTAGAGAGATACTCAGAGATAAGGTAAAGAAGAGGGGAGGTTAAGACGGGAAAATCTAGTCCCGGCCGCAAACAATCTGTGTTAGTGAGGAGACATGAAACAAGAGGAGACAGCGTTAAGTTACAAGGGGGAGACAGAAAGAGAGAAGCAGTGACATGACGACTGGGAGATTAAACACATGCATGCAGTCACAGGAAGTAGCAAGAGTCCTCGCAGGTGTGTGTGTGTGTGTATATATGTATGTGTATGTGTATGTGTGTGTGTGTGTGTGTGTGTGTGTGTGTGTGTGTGTGTGTGTGTGTGAGACTGAGGGAGAGATGTGGTAGAAGCCACCTCTTTCATTAGCGTCGCCAAAAGCAAGTTTCACCCTCGGGTCAAAATCATAATCCAAAGTAATTTTATGTCAAGCATTTACATGGAGAGGAGAAGAAGTTCGTGTTTGTGTAGATATATTTCTTGATTACATTATATTTTAAAGATTACTTTGAGGAGTATCTTTTCAAACTTTCTATCAAGGCCAATATCAGACTCCTTCAAAATCTGTTGTTATCCATGTTATAAATATATATTTTGTATTTTTTTTAAATTACATTTCTAAAGATCTTTTACAAATTTTATGAAGCTACAAAACTTTTTTTTTAAAAAGTCATAGAGGAGTAACAATCTGCTGTTTGTCCAATAGACACCAGAAACCAAACAATAAAATATGTAGCTGCACTGTCCCGTTAACTTACTTATTGTGTGTGCATGTAGAGCACTAATGAAGGCCATGTTATAAATATAACTGTGTTGCAAAGTTAATTATTATGTTATTTTCTAATCTTTTTAAAATGTATGTGGTTAATTATTTACTGTGAAATTATGTTACGGAAGCGATTCATAAAATAATTTAAATGGATTTCACATTTACAATAATAAAGTAGCTCAAGGAAAAAGGTTATTTAGAGCGTTTACCCCCGGACACTTCAAACTATGAATGTGTATTACTGTGGGTGAACTCCTGTGTGGGTGAATGTGGAGATGTTCGGAAGATACAACGATCTGTATGTTACGTTATGTTTGTTATTGTTATTATTCACCCAGTCTGGGTGGTGGCCCGATGGGTAAATTACGTGTATTCGTTGTATGAGGCTTACAGTTACTCAATGTGTATTTAATTCAACTACTACTATATGTATGCAAAGAATAAATAAAGCAAATAGCAACAAAAATGAACGGTGGGTGCAGAACACAACAGAATCAGTTTTTGAACTGAGCTTTTTAGTTTACGCATAGCTGTTGATAAGAACACACATTTAGATTAACTTGTACATTATTAATGTGTCTTAAGTTGCCGCATCACCGGGAGGGTCTCAACAACTGCAGTTCTCCTACACAAAATACCTCCCTGTAGAGGAAGATGTTGACACACGCACAAAGTGATGCATAGAGAAACAGCTCGGATGGTGATCAAGAAAGAAACAAAATTATAACATTAAGATCTGCAGCAAAAAGACAATCAAAAGGAAAGATGCGTCAACGTCGGATAAAATTGGCTTAACGGCGTGGTAGGGGAGGGGGGGTGTATTTACTGTAAATAAATTCATTGAAATAAAAACACAACAACTTCAGAATAACAGACTAGTGCACAACTGCATCGCCCACTGATGTGGTGTAAATAATAAATTAAAAAGTCCAACTCAGCATTTCCCGAGGACGAATAGAAGGAAGAAGTAATGAAAGAAATGCATATTTTAGGACAAACAAAAGATTTTTCTAAATATGAACAATTGTAATCCGTCCCTTCTGTAACCACAATAATGTTGTTTTTGTGTGTGATTTATTTCAAATATGACCAAAATAAAAGTGACTATTATTCCAAAAGTGATGGTGTGCAGCCTTTGTCGTTTGCGTCTGGAGTTCCCCTTTGAACATTGCACATAAAAGGGGTCAGTTTCAACAGCAATAACTCCTTTCGCCTGCTGATGTTTGGGTGTTTATTCTCACTTTCCCTGAAGTGTTGTCTCACTGTACCTATTTATGATAACCGCCCGCTCCCTGTGTACAGAAACAATTGCGTGGTTACTAGAAGAGCTGAATCATGAACAGTCCTTCAGTCTATAGATTGTTTTCTCAAGCCTGTTTTTTCTCCCTTCTGACTATTTACAAGAAGAAGAAGAAGAGTCACGGCCACCTGTAGTTTGGTTGACGCTGGGCGGCGTGGGATGCGAGGCTGGTGGTCGAGAGCGAGGGAGGGCTGTCAAATGCTACAGAAACTCATGACTGAAAAGAGGAAATGGCAGATACTTAACTTCCTCTATTGACACAGATCGAGTGGGGGCAAGACTCAACTGTATCAGCAGCCAACTGGATTACGGACACAGTGTAGTCACCCCTGTGCCATTACTGCCTTAATGTGGGGAAACAACCGCTATATAATGGTGAAAATGTGCCATGTGTGCAGCGGTCAAAGAGATTATGCACATTTTTAATTAAATGGGACTCGTAAATCATACAATTACTAAGTTACAGCAGTGAAATAATCACCATGAAAATAAACCATCCCCTGAAATACATTGTTCTGTATTGAACAATATTATATTGACAAGCAGAGGTGAAATGTGTCCTTGTTTGCTGCATGAACAAAGTAAGAGTATAAGAGTAGGGAATAGAGAGGTTTTCTCAGAATAAAAGGTTGTTGCAACGTCAACAAAAAGCCTCAGAAAAAAGGGTGAGACACCTTCAAATATTAAAGATAGAAAGAAGCCTTTACTTCTTTCAACTCCTGTTCTGCCTCCCCCGTTCGGTCTCTCTCTTCCCACCTCCCACCCTCTCAGTCGGGTTGTATGAAACTGAAAGAACCATGTATGAAAAGGGGGAATTTATATGGGCTCACATGCCCCAATTAAAGCGTTTCCTGGAACTGTGTGCATGCATGTTTATATGCGTGTGTATGCATGTGTTGGAAGTGTAAGGGTGTGTGTGTGTGTGTGTGTGTGTGTGACAGACCACTTAAATGTTACTTCCCCTATCCACCAGATCACAGACACATGGTTGTCACTCGTGTAGCGAAGCCACGGTCACATGATATATCGTTCTCTTATCATTCATAGACTGTAAATGTGTGCTTCAATATTTCCATGTTGTCTGCCTCCAACAATGATCGTCAGTACTCAGGAAAAGGATGAAAGCAGGTTTGAAAATGTTTTACAACTGAAATCAGTGCGTTAAAAAGCTAAAAATCAACTCATTAAAGTGTGGTTGGAAATGCTCTTCAAATGAAATCTAGCGTCAACATAGTAAATAATATACACACATTCACAAGGAATACTTCAATGATCTAGATATTATTTAGAGCCGTTAGTGCAAGATAATTATTTAAGGTACAGTCTTCTCAGCATGTCTGGCCATTTGAAGAAAGAAATATGTATTCCTTGTGGTCCAGTTTTAAGTCCTAAAACCTAGAGTTCTAGTATTATTTTGGAGCCAGTTGAAGTAACTAGAATTAAATATTTGGTATCCGTTTTATGATCTCTAATAAAGTACATTATTTGTTACAAGAATCATAAATTGAGCTTCAAGGCGCTCCATAAAACTCACATGTTTTTTCATTATCATAATTAATATTCTCTCCACGTGCATTTTAATTGCAATTTTTTTTTTTAATTGTCCATCATAGAGCCTGAAGCTCAAGAAGATGGTATTGTTGTTGGCATTGGAGAAATGTAGTTTAGTCTGTCAGACTAACATCAACACGGCCTTAAAAGCTTCTGACAAGCAGTGTTGCATTGTTGCGATTAGATCAGACCAAAAACCTGTAAACATCATAAGCCCGTTTTAAACACAAGTGTATTTTTGGCATCATTCCCTAACCTTCTTTAAAAGCCGATTGCAGTTAGAGCGCGAATGCAGCAGACAAACTACAGAGGAGTTGACTTCCAGGTTGCCCATAAAATATTCAAAAGTTTGACCACTTTATTCAGCTCATATTTATTGCAAAGACAATTACGTTTTCAAGTAGATCCTTCTCTTCGGGCCATCCTGTTAAAAAAGAAACTATGTTTAATCAGGTTTGACCCTCACGACATTGTGTTTGTGGTGTGACAGACTGAATAAAACAGATGCAACTTTAGCTGTTCCGGGTGATTCATATCAGGAAAATCAGTCAAGCCCTTTTCTAAGTACATCTCTTGTTTGGGTTGGACAGAGGCTGAGCTCCATCAACTCAAATGAGTCAGTCCATTTTTTTTTTGTCCCTCGTTTTAAAAAAAAAAAAAAGAAGAAAAATCTGAAATCTCTAATGTTTTCATTCATGTATTATTCTTAAATACATCTGTATACGTGAGTATGTTAAAACACACTGGGCATTTAGTGCAGTTATAAATGCTCATTATACAATATAAATGAAAACACCAATGACCTCAAAAACAGTAAGGAGACGACATATCACATATCACAAAGTTGTGGCGTTGAAACAACGCCACAACTTTGCAAAAAAAAGACGTCTTCCAGCATTTACATCATGGATGAATAAAGAGAACAGGGAATGGCGTTGGATGCAGGCTCCTATTTATTCCAAAACAAGTAGCTAATTGTATTCATATGAACGGCAGCATGAAAATAACTCTGGAGGTGGCTAGCAAAGTTACATATGTCCCTTTCCAAAATGTAAGTCTATGAGGAAAAGTCCTTTTGGGCCCCCTGGCATCACGTGACGGACCCGGCAGTAATTCGACTGTTTGCCCACTACGAAAAAGTCCTTCAAAGCCCAGCGCCCCTTAGTTTACATCATATATGATGTACACTAAGCTCTTCCTGGGGGCTTAGTTTACGCCATAGCCTGTATATAAGAAGTGGACGTAGTAACTGCGACGTCACCCACTGGTAGATGGACTACGGGTCTTAAGCCTCGAGTTCACAGTTGGTCGTGACCATCTTGTTTTTTTGTGACACGAGTGGTTGTGACACGAGTGGTTGGCGCTAAGCCCAACAAGACAGTTTTAGCTGAACGAAAGGTTACAATTAAAAAGGGTTAAAGTTCTTTAAAAAAAAAAAAAAGGACAACACCCAGACCGGAGAACACCATGGTAATGACCCGTCAGTGACATGGGAGCCACCGTAAAGAGTTCCCTTTTTGTATCATCTATTTTACTCTAAATAGGACCATAATGTACTAAATTAGCATGTTGTATTGAAGAAGATGTTGAACTAGCAATTGAGACCATAACTGTATAATGTTTACTGGGGTAATAAAATCAAGTGGGAAGTAGGGTCATTTTCTCATAGACTTCTATACGATCAGACTTCTTTTTGCAAACAGAGGAGTCGCCCCCTGAAGGCCATTAGAAAGAATGCACGTTTCCCAAAAGTATCTTAAAGACATCAGTGTGATCAAACAAAGCACCGGTTGAAGCGAAAGTCCCAAATGTGTACAATCAATACCATTTCTGTCGTCCCCTTGACAGTATGGCCACCTTTAAGTGTGGCCAATTGGAGCAGGTATTAACACCAACAGCATAACACACCCTTAAGATGATCTATGTCCCATTTTAAGTCTACGGGTTAAGATCTTTTGAGAAAACGTTAGTTGCTAAATGCAGCATAAAACAAATTGTGATTTTGAAGCAGAGAAGGATTGATGTTTGGACTTGGTATAACAAACATAGTGATATATGATGAGTGATTCCTACCTCCGGTCCATAAACCCAGGAAAAGATGGGTGCCGGATTTCTTCTGCCTCTCGCTCGTCCCCCCCCTCTTTGGTCCTTTGCTTGGAGGTCAGCAGAGGTCATACACCTGAAAGAAAAAAGGCACAGAAGTGTTAACAAATTAACCTGATTTGATCTCAGAGTCAGGCCTTTGCCAGATATGTGAACAAAGACATGATTAACTCATTGAGTTATCTTCTCTCTTGTAAAATTGGTTGGATTTAGTTTCAGTGAATAGACACACGTGAATGTGAATAAACACACACAATGTAATTTGTGGTGGAGTCGGGGGATCTTGTAAAAGAGCAGAAATAAAAAGACGCTGATAGAAACCGACCGCTTCCTACTTTGACTTCTTCCGAAAATAAATGATCCAACAGTCAGTGAGGTTATGAAAGCCTCCCCCCCCCCCCTCCCCCCGCACACACACACACACACACACACACACACACACACACACACACACACACACACACACACACACACACACACACACACACACACACCTCTCTTTGAGTTAAATGTGATTAAGCTGTACCTACCATACCATTAGGATTTCAACAGAACTATAAGAACATTATTTAAATATAGGCAAAGACTTGGAGAATATGTCTGAAGTGCAGATTCAGACTAAACACACAATGATGATCAGCTACCAGAAGTACGCCTGTAGAAAGCAGAGCAGGACGGAGGTCGTGTCAGGACAGCAGGAACAAGGGATGAAGCACAGATGTCTAATTATGTTGCAGACAAAGCTCAGCAAACAGAGCTGGCATCAAGAATTTAATTCAAAACCCTGATGGCTCCTCCATGTGGAGTCTCGTCCCTGCACCAGAAAGCATTAGATGGCCACTCACATGATGGCGTGTGCACACCGGGAACAAAACAAAAAAAACACGCAAAAAGAGAAAACTTTAAAAGCGTGTCTTCTCTTTATTCACCAGACTGAGGCCCAGAGCTGAGCCCAACAAACTAAAAAGCTCCGACAACACTTGGAACTAGAGGGCATAAAGCTTTACCTGCATGCACGGCTAAAGATTTAACCAAACAGGCTGTGCCCAAGACGGGGAAACCAAACCCAAGCCAGTTGAGCTCGTTAGGCCGGTCTGTCAGAGGGGCGAGTCAGCAACATATCTACCTATGTAATCACACACACTCACACGAGCCCACTTGCATGCCAGCCCTCCCCACCCATGAGGCAGGCAGAAGCCGTAACCCAACATTACAGCCTGAACACATCCTATTGTAACAGTGACAGGATTACAATAAAACACTGGGTGCGCCATGGGGAGGATGATGATGATTAACAGACCACTGAAGGGAGATCATTTAGGCGCAAGAGGCTCACACCGACAGACCCACTGCGTGCCCACGAGCAGCGGAGAGGCAGGTGATGTGCGTGAGAGCAGGTTAGGTTTTGGATGTCAGCCGGTGTTCTCGGCTATAATTAGCAGCCGAGTCTCCAGAAATGTACCCGCCGACCCCGCTCTCCCTCTCCCTCTCCCTCTCCCTCTCCCTCCCTCTCCCTCACCTGGCCGACGTCAGACAGCGGCTGCAGCACCTGCTGCAAAGAAAACCACAACACAACCACACACAGCCTACGGGTGTTATGTTGTGCGTTTAAAAGTCCAGCTGTATTATAAAACGGGAATGAATGTCGACGGGAGTTAGCCTAGGCTACCCGTGACGTAGTTAGTCCTCCCGTGACCCCGATCTGGAAGGAGGGGGAGGGAGGGGGGTAAGGTTGTGAGGCAAGCTGGCGCTGTCATGGCAAACGGACGTGTCACTTCGCCTCCACCACACACACACACACGCGCGCGCGCACACAACTTAAATGTGTGCGTTGCAATTTAACATTGAAATCGACGGCATGTCAGGTGAAGCGGTTACCTGAGTGCCGGCGTGTCACCTGTTCAGACTCGTCGCCTCCCACCTGACCGGCCTCCACACTTCCTGGATTACTCCGTCCCACCCTGCTTTACTTCTGCTTCTTTCTCTCTTTCTGTTTGAGTCCTCGCGGCTCTCGTCTCTGCTCCTGTACCGGGGGTCCCGTCGTCCTCCGCTCCACAACCCGCGAGGTTGTAATCTTCGCCAGGTGGTGCGTCAGCGTTTCTTCCCCTTGTGGGTCCTCTCGTCTCTGGTCTCTGCAGACCGCCGGCTCTCTGGGCTGCTGTGAGCCCCCTGTCTGCTGCCTTCGCTGGCCCACTCCGACTCCCAGCTCCTTCTTTCTGAGAACCAGGAAGCGGCTTGCCCTACTTACACCCAGCCGCGGATTGGCTCTGGCAGGGCTGGAGAAGAGACCGCCGGGGTGGGCAGGGCACAGGGGAGGGAGGGAGGGAGGGAGGGGGTCCGGCTCCGATGCGATAGGCCCAAAGCGGTGTCTGTCGCCGTGGCGGAGGAAGGAGAGAGGTGGACAGGTTTGGAGACCCCGCTCCTCCTCCTCCTCCTCCCCCTCTCTCCTCCGGGCATCACCGCGCATAGGTGTAGGGCGGGCAGTGAACGGAGGATATCGTCCCAATTGCTTACCTGTCAAATGCCAAAGCATTTTCATTCAAAAATAAACCCCGTGCCCCTCTCGTCCTGACTCACGGCTCCGAGGTGGCCACGGATGGGGAGCCGGAAGTACACTTGATGGTTCAAGCTAAACGGAACCTATTGTGATCAATGGCACTTTTACAGAGGATGTGTCACATCCAGTGTGGAGAGCACACCGGGGACTTTTTTAAATGGCTTGTGGTGAACCACAGAAAAAACATGTAGTCCACAGTTTGCTGAAGAGAATAATGCAGTAGACGGTTGAACTCTTCTTCTCTTTTTTTTCCAGCAAGAGAAAAGAGTCACAGACACAAAACAGCAGCCCTCGTTGCACCGTAGAAAACAAGTACCTTTGAACACGTACGTATCTGCCTCCTGTTTGAAGTGGTTATGGTATGGGAATCACCTCGCTTTTTTCAAATCTCATCCTCATCTACTGAAGCTCCAAGCGCGTGTGTGTTGGTGGGGTTTGAAGTGAGGGTGCAGGAAGTCTATATTTAATGTTGCGGTGAGCTCAGCCAGCCCACCTATTACCACCCCCTAACCTTAAATCTGTGCTTGTTCTGCGGTTGTGCTACCAGACGTCAAACTATACACGTGCACCACATGTTCCATACATGCCACTGAGTCCCCATGTTAGCTTGTTTTACACCGTGGGGGGTCACGAGACAATTGAATAATAAAACAACAAGTGCTGCTGCTCAAAAAAAGTCAGTTTCTTTTTTTCAGATTTTATTACTCTTTTATTGTGAAATTCTGGATATTAATACAGTGATTACACTTGCAGGACAAGTACACGCAGAATGTGGCTATTACCATTTAATGCATTGTAGTGTGACGAGGAATAGGATACTGCGTGTGTCCGTTTTTAGCCCAAGAAACTCCCTGACATCGCGGCCCCAAAGTAAAGACTTCCCTCTTGACTCTATTTCAGAGACAGAATGACGGGCAGTAATTACAGTTGTGTTTATCCCGCCTCTCTATTCATGTCTGCCATCATTACCGTCTTCTCCTTGCTCCTCACCGGCTTCTCACATTCAAATGTCCCTCCTGATCTCGCATGTTACTGTAAAGACCCAAACTTAAGGGATATAAAAGGTTCTATTGTGCAAGATGCTCCTTCTTCCTGCTTAGTTGATTATTAAAGTGTCATCGCCATCTAGTGGTCATCGTGCAGCCAGCAGACAGCCCGAGCAAAAACGTTTGTTTGACAAACATGAATTAATATGAGTGTGTGGTTCGTCGTTATTCGTTGTACTCTTCATCACATTATTCAGCCCATTCATTTTGTCCATTTTATCGTTAACTCGTTTATTTTTTTGTTTAGTAGTTTAGTTATGGGTAGTCCAATAAATATTTAATTTATAAAGAACTTGATCATTTGATTTGTGTATGTGAAATAATAGATTACTGTAGACTATGACAAAAACTCTAGCAACCCTAAAATGGAGCTTTAAATACGGTGTATTGTGACTGAAGCTGAGTACCATCATTCTTTTTTATAGCAATTTAGGGTTTTATGATTCATAGTTTAGTTATTAATAATAATTGTGATATACATTGTTATTCATTACATCTGCTACAAGCAATAATGGTTTCGTAGACATGTAAACAACAACAAACTAAAAATATTTGCAGTTACAAGGCATCTCCAATGCTGCTTTGTGAGACTAAGAAGGGGCGTTTCAAATATAATAACAAGGGTAAATCCAACATGGTAATACCTCTCAACTCGCCTACATGTGGTGAAGGGCTGAGAAAACCCCTTTGGACTTTAATGAGAGAGGAGAGGTCAAATACATGTGCGTGAGGGAGAAGAAGGTAAGTTGGAAGGGCAGGCCGGTGTATCCCCAATATAGTAATCTGCCCTCACAAAGGTGGATACTGACTCAGTTCCTGTGAAGAGCAGGAGAGATTTAAATGTCCCCATCATTCACAAGCTTGACCTTGTAGGGATGTGAGTGTGTGTGCCCTCTACCTAGAGGTACGAGGTTAGTGCTCGGGATGCAGCAGCAGATTGAGCGAACACTTGTAAACTATTCGAGCCGTCTCTCACGCAAGAAGTCAATTTATCAGTCATCCCCAAGTTGAGTCAACAAACCTCTCGAGTCCCATCTCAGTCATCGGGTTGCATCCAAGCGATGATCACTAAACTCAAATTACAGAAACAGCAGCAGTGGAAAGTAAACAATTTAAACACATTTCAGTATTTTCATTTTCTACTTTTCACTTCTACTTCAGTTCAGAGTGAAATATGGCGCTATACTTTTATTGTACTTATTGTATTTGACAGATAGTTAGTTACTTTTAAGATTAATGTTTTACATAAAGTTATGCTAAGCTTATTAATACAATGTATATACATACTAAATAATTATAAATAATTTATAGCTAGAGGTTCCAAATAAAGGGGTGTCCATGTTCCACTAAACCTTTGTCCCAGAGAGGTATCTAGTATTTCACGAAAGAAGAGCATTGGCATTCACATTTGTAAAGATTTGTGGATTTCTTCCAGAGCTGAGTGTGATTCCTGTATTTCTGGATCCAGATAATCCAACTTGTTGTTTTATCAGAAAACTGTTGATAGTGTATTTTGTGGATACCACTGGAGATCATTTGAGAACATTTCCCCCCATAAACCAACCTTGTAATTTATTGTACATTAACAGCTTGTTCGTTGGTTTATAATGTTTTTCTGGGGACGATGGTTAGTTATGGAGGGCAGTTTTTAATCTAAAAAAAATTGTTATTATAATGAAGGCATCTGGAATGATCTGGACATTTTTGCTCTGCAAAAGTCTAAAAGGTCCAACTCATCAACTATCAAGTTTCAGTTGAAATACAAATGTATATTTGCTATTTTGTCAATACTTTCATATACATCCTGCCTGTGGTTGATGTAGCATCATTTATATATAGGCTATATTAATATAAATATATATTATATACATGTTCACAGAACAGACACACACAAAGGAGCTCATGCCTCAACACACTCAACAAGATGATATCTAAATCTGCTTTATTGTTACATCCAGATATACACCTTCACCATTACTATGGTTGTCAAGAATATCATCATAATCATCATCGTCATCATAATCATCGTCTTAAACACCACGCTCAAGATCATCATGGTGACAGCATTATTGGCTATTCTTTTCTTTTCAAAAGCTAAAGCTGTGATAAATACAAAGTTAAACATTTGGTCCTTTAATTTATAGTCTAGGCAACATGGTATCAGGGGTTAAGACAAAAATGTCTTGTTGCTACGCACACAAAACATCAAACATCACTGGAAATGGTGCTGAAACAATGTTGTAGGGCAACAGAAGGACGAGCCATTTGAACATGAGGCCGACGGCCGCACAGAGCAAAGTGTCGGGCAAACTGAGAGAAAGGGAGTCTGTGAGCGCCAAAGAAGCAGCTAGCGACGGGGGCTGTGAAATCAGATGAAAGGCGGCGAGACAGAGAAGAGATGAAAGACAGAGAGGCTGAGGCGTGAGGAAGCGTACAACAGACCCACAGAGAGGCACGTATTTACAGGTCAGGGAGCCGTCTGAGCCGCGGTGCACAGCACAGCAGTGTTGTCTTTCACACACACACACACACGCACGCACAAAAACACAATTTACAGAAGTTGTCAGTGTGAACATGTAGTTTAAAAGTTTTGTCTTGTTCAAAAAACTAAACACCGCACACCTGGGACAACAAAACTACCAGTGAACTGCTCCTAATTATTCAAATTCATATGAGCATCAACTTTACAGGGATTTTATATTCTTATCATTGTTAATAATCGGACAAGAAAATATTACACTTCGGTGCAGAGCTGGAAAACAGGAAGTGTCTGCTCTATTGCCCACATTTGAAACTGACAACAGCATTGTTTACTCACATTTATTATTATTGTCAATGTCATTTCCTGTCACATTGTGAGAGTCTCGCATATTTCACATGTATTGCATGTATAGTAAATGGAGACTTTTTTTCTCAGCTATTGCTTCCATCTCATTTAACTGTGCATACTGTTTCCACTTCAGCTCCCATGCTTGCTCCAACAATCACTAACACAGATATGTATGTATGTATACATTTGGATGGCTTTTCAGACTCTAGCCTGCACCAACCACTCAACACACCAAGAAAGTCTCCTCGAGCGAAGGCTTTGCTTCAGAGTCACACGAACACCTGATGTTCTGAGACAATCACATCCTAGAGTGGACGCAAACAAGATGTACCTGTCGACACGTCATCATTGGACGATGATGCCGAGGATGACACAACGCGGTATATCCAGGGCTCTGCTAATCAGCAGCGGTCACAACATCCTGTGAGAATGTCTTACATGTTAAAGGGCAGTTTGTGTCTTCGTCCCTCTGAGTCTTTTCTGGCGAGTGATAGCTGAGGGTCTTTAGGGGAGGTGCTGCTGGCAGAGGTGGCTGCATGCACTGACTGAGTGGATGTCGTGGTTGATGCCTGAGAGGTCGGGGCAGGGGTAGAGGATATATTGGGGTTTGAGGAGAAGTTAGGGGCAGCTGTTGTGGTTGGCATTTGTTTCTGGGGGTGTGCAGAAGCAGATTGTAAACTGGAGGAGATGGTGGTGGTGGAGGAGGAGGAGGAGGTGGTGGTAGTAAGAGATGAGGGCTTAGTGGAGCTCGGGTTTGGGCATACGGTTGTTGAGGGTGAGGTTGCAGCTGGGGTTGGTTTGGTGGCGAAAACAGAGCTTGATGTGGTAATTGGAGTAAGGACAGGATGAACTGAGAACTTTATTTTATTGGGAGAGCTAGTGTTAGCTGGTAAAGGGGAAGGAGATGCAGTTTGGGTGGGGGTCTGTTTTGGGATCTGGCTCGTGGTGGGGCCTCTGTTTGAACTATGGACCGAGGGTTGGAGAAAAGGGGTTGGACTCTTGGATTTACTTAAGGACGGAACAGGTGTAACAGGGATGGGAGAGGGAGAAGGTGTAAGGGTTAGGGTCTGGGTAGGAGTAACAGGTGTCAGGGTTTGTGTAGGAGTTTGGGCGGGGATCGAAATACGAGCACGTGTTGTCTGAGTCGGAGTCTGTATCGGAGAAGGGATTGGGGTTGGGGCGGGACTGGGGCCAGACAACGGAGAAGCAGAAGGAGGTGTGTTGGATGCCTTGGCTCGGGGGCTCTGGGGACGTGGTGGGATAGAGGTGATCAAGGAGGAAGGGGGAGAAGAGAACGCAAAAGATGTCTTGGGCCCATAAGTTTGAGGTATTAAAACAGGGGGAGAAACAGAAGATGAAGGCGGCGGGGTGGAGGGGGAGGAGCGGGGAGAGGATGTAGGAGTTGGTTTGGGACGAGAAGTTGACGAAAGCGACAGCGGGTTTGTTCCCGCTGAAGGTGGGGTGGAGCAGGGAGGAGGAAAGGGGGTCATTGGGATTGGTTTAGGACGAGGTGTCTGGGGGTGTGTAGGTGAAGGAGACATGGGTGAAGGGGAAGAGGTTAAAGAGGAGAGCGGGGTCTGCTTTGTAGGGGAGGAAGATGGCAAAGAAGCTGCAGAAGGCATGTATGCAGCTGTAGGTGTGGGCACAGTGTGAGGGGCAGATTGTGTGGGCAGATTGTGTGCGTGTACTGCCTGAATAGGAACTGCGGCCTGTGCATTAAACGGCATATTTGTCACCAGCTGTACTGGAGTGTTACAAGTCAGCATACCTGCACTGGCTCCTCTGGCCAACTGCACTGCCAGGAAAGGAGTCGAGAGCAAATTACCACCAGAAGCCTTCCTGTGGAGAGGCGGGTGAGGCTGCACTCCAGCCCAGGAGCGGTGAGGCAGAGTGGGCTGCGAGGCCGACAAAAGCCTGGCCTCCTGGGTGAGTCTGCCAAGTGCAGGCAGACACTGAGAGCTGTTTCCTCCATGACGTAACAGAGCTTCTTTTGCTCCCTGCTGGCCCGCCACCAAAGTGTTGCAATCTGACGGGGCACCACGAGCAGCAGGGGGGTTAGCTGCAGGTACCTTGTGGAGAGGTGGAGCCTGTGGCCCTCCACCTGGTGATCCAGCAATCATTGAGGGATGATCAGCCTGCAGGCGGAGGCTGTAATGAAGAGTCCTTTCTTGTTGGACTGACGACGGGACAGGGGAGGCGGATGTGGATGGCGTTTTGACAATAGGGGGCGATGTCAACCCACCAAGAGGGCCCATGGATGAGGGAGAGGCAGGAAATCCTCTTGGGGACAAACCACCCATCCCTCCTATCCCTCCCATCCCTCCCATCGTCATCATCCCGATGAGAGAGCTCACAGATGGGCGGAGGGGCTGTAACGTGGGAGGACGAGGGGGAGACAGAGGGAAAGAGGAGGAGGGAGAGGGAGAAACAAGAGGGGAGGGCACAAAGAAAGCCCCCCCAAGTGCATGCTGCTGCTGAAGCTGCTGTAAATGCTGCTGCTGTTGCTGCTGCTGGTGCATGAGGGCGATAGCTACATTACTGGTGGCAGCAGCAGCCTGCAGAGGGGCATGGACCAGCGGCGCCCAGATGACTGGGCGTGGTCGAGGAGACACCGTGCCACTTCCTCTGATGATTCCACTTCTTCCTGCAGCAGCAGCAGCCGCAATGGCATCTTGCATGGCCGACATGCTGTCGTGTTTGACAATCTGCTGCACCAGCATGCTGTCACAGGAACCCAGAGTGCCGGCTGCCAGCCCTCCCCCTGCTCCACGGCCTCCACCGTGACCCATACTGCCCCCCAGAGAACCGCCCTGGGATGACTTCCGCAGGAGCATAGAGTTCTTCCTGCCTGTGGAGGAGAACATTCATATCAAATGTGAATTAAGTTTCAGAACACAAAGATGGGAAAGAGTGACATGTTTTAGTTTTTTGAAGGCCACGTTGTTTACTGAACACATAGCACATATTTTCTTCACAGAGAATATTGCTCAACCTTTAGTATTTCAGCATTTCATTTTTCAAAGAAGAGTTCCGACCTTTAAAATGAGGACAAGGCCCCTGAGAAATGTAGCAGTACTGGATGGATAATTGCAAATATTGGGCAAGGCCGTTACCGAATTATAGAGCTGAATGGAAAATAGTCCCACACAGGATGGTAGAGAAATATATGAGCCACTCAGACATCCACACTTTACCGATTCGGTCCAATCGGTCAACAGCTACAGTTTCAAAGGCACGCCGCATCATCGGATGTTCCTCCAGCACCTCGTTAAAGCTGTCCACGCTGAGAGAGTACAGGCGACAGTATGTATCTGCACGGACGCTGGCTGTCCTCCGTCCACGAGTCAACAAACAAATCTCTGAAAAAAGGGTACAGGTAGTGGGATAAATTAACCTACAGTTTAAACTTCCGTATATTCTTCCTTTATACCTTCCTACAGAACTTGAGCTGTTGACTCTGCACATTATTATCACCTCCAAAGTATGACCCATCGCTCAGCTTGGTTTCCTTGTTGCCACGGGTCAGCACACCGACTCGCCCGTGCTGTATGAAGTACATCTTCCGGCCAACGGTGCCCTCGCGGATGATGAAGTCTGAAGGCTGAAACACTTCGAATCGGAGCTTGGTCAGGACGGCAGTCACAAAGTTGGGATCAGCGGTGGCGAACAGCGGCATGTTAGCCACCAGGCTGCGGCAGTTAAAGCTGACTATCTCCTAGAGGAAGCGGATGAAGAGATGAACAGAGAAGTGAAGAAAGAGATTTGCTCAAAGGCCAGAGCGTTCGTGGTCTCTAGGTGCAGACGAGTGAATTTGTTACCTCTTTAAGCGGCTCGCTGAGCTCTCCCAGGATGTTCTCCTCATCAAACATTTTACCCTGGAAGCGGTGCTCATAGTACTCGTGGATCTTTTGCCGAACGTCTGCAGGAAGCTTATGGAACGACATGTACTGCTCCACCTGCTTGTACTGTAATAACACACAAACATGCACAGGTCAGGGGGATGGAAACCAGCACATTCACTTTAAATGAAAAGACCATAAGAACACTGAAATCCACTGGGTCTCAAACTTTCTGGCATGTGTCCGCTATAAACTTCACTCGTCCACATAATAGACACTCGATAATTTACACAATAGAACAGTACATTAAGATTTTAGACACTGATGTCGCAACAATTTTCCTTTTTTGCATCTATACAATTGGATGCAATGCATTATGGTTTGTAAAGAAATAGTAGTTTTGTTTCTATTGGTGTAAAACAATGTTGCATATATATTTTACAGTCAGAATTTCTGTGAATTTGGAAAATGGAGTGATATTAGATTGTTTAATTAAAAATGAAATAATCCATTTAACTTTGGAAAGTCCTGACCCCCACAAGAGTTGCCTTTTGACAGAAAACTATTCAACAACAATTTTGATAATTCAATCATCAAAAATGATAAATAAATGATTCTAGCTTAGCAAATATAAAGATCCGCTGTTTTACATCTTTAATTTAAATTGATTGAATCAGGTTTGACGGCTAAACTATAAAAAGCATCGCAGTCATGTTTCACCTTTTCCTGGTATTGTCGTCTGGAGGAGTCCAGCGACTGGATGAGAGCGGTGGCGTGGCCGATGAACATGGCGTAGCAGGTGGCACCGACGATCATACTGAGCATGGTGAGCCACACGTCCATCATCCCTTCTGGAGCCTGGGCACCGTACCCGATACACAACATGTGGCTCATGGCTTTGAACAGAGCATAGGAGTACTGCACGCCCCATGTGTCATTCTGTGAGTGGGAGGCCAACAGAGAGGGTGGCAGGACGAGTAAAAAGGAGTGTTAATTAATAATATTAAATTGTTCTTATTTTAGCTGTGTTACAGGAGTGTTTTTGCTCTCAGACGTGCTCAGCCACACCACTTCAGAAAATATAGCTGAGATCATAACATGGAGCAGCGGAGCAATTTAACTGTCAAACCCCACTTTGCTTCAAAACAGGGTGTCTGCAGAACATTTAAAACCACACAGACAATAAAAAGGCAGTTAACTTGCATTATTAAATACACGTCTACAGACCATAGAGACCAGCCTGAGTGTTTGTGTGTGTGTGTGTGTGTTTCCTTCTGTGTTAGTCCAATTATACTAAGATGTTAATAGTCTAAAGGATGAGGGGACTTTCTCTGGGGAAAATACCAGCATCAGCCTGCTTAGCAACAGTCGCCCATGGCAACCGCTAAGACATGAGTCAGCTCTCCATACAGCTGTGTATCTGTGTGCATTCATGGGCAATCTCCAGCAGGTCCCTGAGGCCTTCGACTTGCGTGGGTTCACACCTTCACCTGATCTCTGCTGAGGTTTTAATTGGAAATGCTTTTTTAGTTTCGTGATGATGATGATAGTTATTCCAACTGGACATGTTGCTGCACAAGCCAATTAACACAGATAAGGAGGAAACAATGTCAAATCTGATCAACTCTGCGCACACACACACACACAGACAGATAACCAGAAACCAAGCCGCTTTTTGAATCTGTGATTTGCATTCATCTGAAATAAATATTGTGCGCGCTGTTCAAAAAAAGGTTGAGATAACGCTTTGTCCTTTTCATTCAACCAGAACTGAATGTCAGGTTCTGTTTTTGTTCTCTGCACAATATAAAATCACTGAAACATATTAAAAATATTGTCACGTACACACAGTCGTCTGGTTAGAGACTCACCACCATCAGGTTCTTGGAAACCCAGCAGTCAGGAGGGAAGTCCTGCAGCATCGGGACCAAGAACTGGAGACAGCCGTCCCAGTGGCACAGCAGCAGCATCATACCAATCAGATTAACTATTCTCACCATGGCACTGGCAAGGTCATAGGTCATATGGAAGATCTGAGGAGGAGCAGAGGGAAAGACGAGGAGGAAAATAAGAATGCAAGTGGGATGAATAAGAGTGGAAAGGACAGATGAAGTTTACCTTTTCATAAGGATTCAATTACAAAATTGTTCAAAATGCATTTCCTCCAGCACAATATAAAAACAATATGTTGGACTCTGTTTGTGACATGATATTTCAAAAGGCTTGGGATGAGTCATATCTTACATATTAAATGAGTTTTGAACTTCAAAACAAATATCCCTTTCCCTTCCGACTTTGCTCTCTGTTTACAGCCTCTGTTTCTCACCTCCTCCCACTGGTGGATGTAGCGGATGAGTCGAGACAGGCGGAGCAGTCGCAGCAGGCTCAGGATTTTGGTGAAGCGGAAAATGCGCAGCGCCCGGGCTGTCCGGTAGACCTCGGAGTCGAGACTGTCCACCATCAGGAAGATGTAGTCCACCGGGATAGATGACACAAAGTCCACCAGGAACCAGTTTTTCAGGTAGTTCTGTCGGATCGCTCTGAGTTGGAGTAGCATGGAAGAAGAGCAGTGACATTTGTAATTTGGCAATCAAGCATTGGGGACGTGATTCCAACATTTGGCCGGCATGAAGCGATCCTCATCAATATTTAACAGGAGTACGACTGAAACTTGAACAAAGCTCTGCCACCAGCTGCATGTCACCTTTTTTACATCCTTTTTTACATTTCACACAAACCCAGCAGATGGCCAGAAGAGCACATTTAAATGAATGGCGACAGAGCAGCCGTATTAATATTCTTAACGATCCAGATACACATCATCAATGCAACCAGAGGAGCTTCTAATGACCTGGGGTCCAGCAGTATTTCAGTGTTGTCTTCCTTGATGATGCCGGTCCTGAAGTTGAGAACCAAGTCGACCATGAAGAGAGTGTCAGAGACCACGTTGAAGATGATCCAGGAAGGAGTGTTCTCCTCTCTAAAGAAAGTGATGCCCACTGGCAGGATGATTAAGTTCCCCATCATCAGCATAAGCATCAACAGGTCCCAGTAGAATCTAGACAGAGAAAGAAAGTGTTGAGGTTTTTTTTGTTTTCTGTGTCTGTGTCTATAAGGTTAGACTGTATAAGTCTAAGTTGTGTTTTTTTTACTGGACTTTTATTTTATTGCGTCATGTTTCATGTGTTCTCACTGAAAGTGTCAAAAGGACAAGTCTCCCACAATGCAATGCAGAGGGGCTGTTTTCTGCTAGAAATGTTTCAATTAATTGTTGGTGGAAGCTAAACAACTTCGGAAAGATGGGAAAATAAAAATGCATCACATCGTGGAAAATATTTTTGTATCTAATTTTATATTTATTTGGCAGTAAAATTCAAAAGTCCAATGTCACACATATCCTGAACTAAGATTAGATATAAGTAATATATAAGTATTAGATATAAGATTAAGTAAATGTAATATTTAATTTCGAACATGAGATCAATGGGCAACAAGTGTGAGGCATCAATTAATCCAATCCAATTAATACATTATTATTAATAATTCCTAAAATATGGCAAAGAAAGTACACTTTAGGTTAGAGTTACATGGATGTCTTTGCACATGTGCAGTACACACAAAGTTGGGACCCCGTTTTCTCTAATTAGTTCTCTAATTATTTGCGAGTCATGTTCAAACAAAACCCTTTTTCATAGAGTATTTGCAACTTTTCTGTTGATTTATATGTTGTGGAAAACTTGTTCTTGGATCTGGAAAATTGTTAAGGCCAATCGTTTGCTATTGTTCAACATTTTTTTAATTAAATTAAAATGTAGTTCTCATAAACAATAAAACAATAGAATCCCATAATGCATCTGGATTGCGCCTTATCTTCCAAACTCGAGACCTCAAATTGTACACAAGCCCAAGTCGAGATAACCTGGATGACATATCAAGGTAATTTTAGAAGACTTAAGATAACATTTCAAGAGACAGACAGACAGACAGACAGACAGACAGACGGGGACAGAAAGAGGAAATGATCAATAACCTTGGGAGGCTTCATAAATCTGTATTTCATGCTGGATTATCAGATGACGTAGCCCTCATAAAAATGCTGTTTGTGAGTTAAGTATGACAGTAAAGGCAATCCAATCATCTGCAGATGATACTTGTCATCTTTCTGTCTTTTTCCTTCTAATCCCTTCATCCATCACCTTAACCCGTATCAATGACTTGCTTTCTACACACTCGCTCTCCTTCATGTGGTGTGATGCTGCCGCTAGACTGATGAAGATTAAGTAGGAGTCATCACGCTGCTACTTCTCTCTGACTTTGTCACTGATATGTGTATCACTTCATAATGACTCACAATAAATGCAGGACTTATTTACAGCAACACAGATGCATCAGTTCTGTAGCTTCTGTTGTGACGGGGCCGGAGATTTATTCTTCCTGATTTTGAGGACACGCTTTGAGAACGCTGACTGGAGGGAACATTTCTGTAAATCCTATCATATTACACTTGTTGCTTATGTCTGTCAGTGATATTCATTTATAAGATGTTATTACAAATCCAGTACTTTACAGTGGTACATCGATTAATGAAAGCAATCGTTTGTGGCAGCCCTATAATGGTCAAAAGTAACAAATTACACTTGTAGGTACTTGTACTTTACTTGACTTACTTGTACATATATGTATTTTAATTTAATTAGAAAATTAAACACCGCCATATTTCACAATACCATGCGATTGTACTTTTTTATTCCACTACATTTATTTGACTGCTCTAATAACTTTACAGTTTTACACAAAAAAGCATATAAAAACTTTTTTTTTAAAGCATGAAAAACAACCTTATTGGCTTCCAACAATGCAATGTGGTAGGAGCCCCTGGTTTTACCTGTTTGAGGCCCGAAGAGGTAACGTTATCCATTATTTCACAAAAAAAGCTTCAATATAAATGAAGCCATTTAACCTTTAATGCTTGTTTTACATTGTTTTCCCAGAGATTAATTATTTAATTGAGGGTCCAAGTTGTAAGATCTGAGATTGTGAGCATTTCATTGCCTCTCAATGTTACCAACATGTCAGCAGCAAGCCGACGGCTCGTAGCTGAGCGCGACAGCGTAGCAGCAAAGTGCTCACAGAGCTTCCCGTGTTTACCTGAGGGAGAGCTGGAGGTCGGGTACTACACTTCCACGACGACGCCGTCAGCCTGGACGGCATTATCAGGTGTAACCACCGGCTGTGAGCCAACCAGTGGGACATGCTCACATGCACTAACATGCACTAAATGCATTTGCGGCCCTGCCCGGCTATGTAGACGAAGCTTGGATAACCACACACACAGAGGGAGAGCGACATCGTTCTCTGCTCAGGTAGACTTC
Source organism: Cyclopterus lumpus (assembly GCF_009769545.1). NCBI lineage: Eukaryota > Metazoa > Chordata > Actinopteri > Perciformes > Cyclopteridae > Cyclopterus > Cyclopterus lumpus. The sequence goes on along the minus strand of NC_046981.1, from coordinate 11,330,271 downwards.
TACATCTTTACATATAGCAAACCGTTGTTTTCTGCTCCCTTAATCTAATCCCAGCGGGTTACATGGTAACATGTGACTGCACATTAATCAGCACATGTGTACGAGATGTCACTGCCGTCATTGAGAAGTGAGACCAAACAAATGAGAACAACCAACAGACAAGAGAAGACGTCAGATCCAAACGGAGAAGGATGTGAAAGGTTTGTCATGCCGGCTAAATACCTGATGAGACAGGGGACTGACGCAACACTGGCTCAGGCATTGTGTGTGGTGGTACGTGCACTTGTGTGTACTCGTGAGCACACAGATAGGAATTGCAAATGCAATCAAAGGCTCTCCACTGCCTCGTCAGTATTCCATCTTGAACATGAACAGATGCTAAAGGGGAACTGACCTGCATCTACCTGCTCAACTGTTGTCAAATGAAACACTGTACTTATATGTAATTATACTGTAATTCAGGCCAAGTGTTTCATGAGAGGCCTCTGATTGGTTCCCTGCTCGCCAGATGTCAGTTCTGAACAAGTTTCCACCCATCATCCTGCCAGACGTACAGACAAACAAGCACAACAGCAACCGGCTATTACGTAATAAATCCCTTTGACTATATGTGTAACGCCACCAACTCTGTCTCGACACCACACGCCTGTGGTGACAGACACACCGTCTTTCTGTTTTCACCTCTCTCGCTGTTCCAATGTATGAATAGTCTTCATCTGACTCTTAGATGTGCAGCAGAAATACATCTTTTCTTAATGAGGTGAGAGCTTATCAGCACACTCAATAGTGACACACACACACACACACACACACACACACACACACACACACACACACACACACACACACACACACACACACATACACACGCACATTTTAATGTACATGCAGGCTCTGTGCTCAAGGTCAATACAGGCACAAAAACCCAATAAAGAAGCTTTAGCAGTAATCCGTCTTTCCCTCGCTTGCTCGGGCCTCACAAAGTTCCTCTTCAGCTGTCTCTCCAGACTTCAGGTACTTAACTGAAAAGTTAGATGACTGAATTATGCGTAATGCATACTCAACTTGCATAATTTAGGAAGTCATACATAATTGATCCAAATTCAATTGTGATACAGGTTAATTAGGAATATTAGCATTTTTAGATATATCGTGCATGAATCAGTAATCAGTAATCAGTAAGTGCAGGAGGGGTATTCATCCATCCATCTCTGTTCCCGACTGATCTCATTCACTGTGTCTTTTGTGAGCAGACTCATAAGCAAAACTTGCGAGTGATCATCAAATTGACAGACAATACATAATGACTATGTGTGTGTGTGTGTGTGTGTGTGTGTGTGTGTGTGTGTTTGATGAGACAAAAGTGGGCCAGGAGCCTTGGGGATCAAGTCATCCATTGTTGCTGTAGCCTGTCTGGAGATTATGAATGCTGACTGTCCCTCTGTGCTCCACCTGCACATTTTGAATTAAGGCACAGCCAATGACCAGCATGCCTTTGGGTGTTTAGCATGTCAGTCTGTAAATAGCACGGCAAAGTATGTGAGGGTGAATGCAATTTGGCCTTGTGTGTTTAAGGCTGGCAGACATTTAAAAAATGCCCCTCCCTACTTGCCTGTATTAATAAAATAAAACCAGAGAAATAATTAGCCACCAGGTTCAGCTTTATTTTCACGAGGAGAGTTTCACTCAAGAAAACTAAAAATGGATAGCCTCAATTGTCATTTTCATTTCAGGAATTCTCACGCTAATTATCCCTTGCACAGAGCCACCAGCAGGGGGTGCTGTGCTGGGTTCATCCACTGTTATTGACATGGAAGGCATCTCTCGGTGCTCCCTGATCAACCAAACATCTTCAATACATTAGTCCTTCTAAATCACATCTTCTTACATTTATCCTGAAACTATTTCTTCTGGAAACAATCAGTCTCTGTAGAGTATCTATTCTCCAGTTGACTAGAGACCTGCCATAGCTGCATGGTGTCTACACTTGAGGCCTCGTCACCCTTTCCATAAACACCTCTCCCTGCTTCATCATGCCCCAAAGGACTCTAACACGCTCCCCTCTTTTCATTCTCCATTTTAACCTTTCATACAGGCTTTGACTGGATACCACCTTTCCTGCAGATATTCTCTGATTGCATTTTTTGCTTCTCCTGCAGGTTTCTTTCCTCACCCAGATGTACTCCTCCCTATTTCCCCCAGTTAACAACTGATGAGGGTGCTACATGTATAATATGCATCTCTATTTGTTCTTCCTCCCTTTATTTAACTGTCTGTGATTATGCTTCAAGTGTGTTTCATGAAGTGTGCATGACTTCAGCTTGCTTTGATCCATAATGCAATCAAAATAACTGTTGTTGTGCTACAAAGGGCATTTATTTTACAAACCAACAACTGCAGATTGATGTGGAGGGTGTGTGTGCGTATACCTGAAGTCACTGTATGGGTGTATGATCCACGTCCCTGCTGATTTCAGTCTTTCCTGCTCCAGTGCGACGGCTTTGTGGGATCCAAAGATGCGCAGGCTGAACTTGTTGACCCCCGGCTGAAGCATGGCTCCAAACTGTCTCTGTATGAAGGTGCTCTGGTTGGAGGTGCTGTAGTCCTCTCCATCCAGCCCCATGCCAAAAACACCCAGTCCAAACTGACCCATAAACTCAGGACTGCCTGCAGCAGTTGTGTTACATGCGGTGGTGGTGGTGGTCTCCGGGCCGGTGGCCACCACCATCACTCCAGTCCCGGTCGAGGAGGTGGAGGTCAGGGCGGCACGGGTGGCAAAGCCCACTGAGCGCGGGGGAGCATGGGCGGTGGCAGAGGAGGAGGGCGGTGGCGGCAGGGGCACTGGGGTGGTTGGGGTGCCTGCTGTTCGGAAGGGAAGGCCGTCCCTGGTGGAGGAGCTCATGATGGAGGGGCGACGGCCACGTCCACCTAAAGAAGTGCTGTCCGCCCCGAAAGAGCCCCTGTCCCCTTCCAGTGAGGCCTGGGACAGCCTGTAACCCGGTGACGGCAGGCTGCCCTTACTGCGCCGCTTTGAGTCCCCTCTGTTACGTCTGGGGAGGCTGTCACCCCCAGAGCCCCCAGTGCCACTGGGGGTACCCACACCTCCCACCACCCCATCCATCCCAACTCAGGGAAGAGGGTGAGCTAGTGAGCTCAGGGAGACTATACCAATTGGTTTTCTCGCCCTACCTGTAGGCTATACAATATCAATGTCAATCTGAAAGGTAAATTGAAGAAGCTAAAGAAAAGTTATCTCTGCATCTCCAGTCATTGTCCTCGAGTCCGCAGCTCACACCCAGCGCCCTCTCAGCTCGTGTGGCCATGCTTACCTCGGTGCCCTTGGAAACAGCCCCATCCAGTCATTAAATCCTTCACCCTGTCAGAGTGACGCCAGCAGCTTCACTTTCGTCCTCACAGATGTTTCTGTGTCTTTCTGTCTCCTTCTTTGTCCTTGAAACGTTTCTCTACACCCGAGGCCCTCCCTCTCCGATCCACAGCCGCCCTCATCGCCCCGACGCCGGTCATTTTGGCACCGGCTTCCCGGTCTTTTGTAGATAACGGAGCTCGCCGCTCATTGGCCGTCGGGTGTCCGGTCTGGATATCCAATACGCCCAGGCTGCTCAGCCAATTTGGCAACGTTCTACCAATATCATAATGTAAGCAATACGCGGTAAGGTGGAAGGGTGGGGAACATTCACCCACGGATGAATGACAAGGACACTTGATCCTCTGTCAGGCGGGATGGGTTGTTAATGGACAGAAGGGACGCGCATGACGGGCACACGCGGGCGCTCATCCTCCAAAGGCGCTCCGATTCATTCTGACACGCACAAAGAACAACGGACCGACGGACAGACAATACGGAAGAAACAAGTCAAATGACACCCACATCTAGCCCACGATCTCATCGAATCGGCGGCACGTTTTCATGTTCAATATCCGAGGGGAAAAACACTCATCGTGACGGAAGGCGCGCCGTGAAAGAAGCGCTCAGACAGCCGGAGAGACGAGCGGCTTCACAGCGGGGCGATTTAGTGATGACACAATGAACCGGGTCAGGTGTTCAGAGTCTTCCGTTCTCTCAGCCGCTGCCGTCTATAGTCCCACTTCTGTCGACTTTCGATGACATTGTTCCAGGAACACGGCGCTGTGCTTTCCGCCTTAATGACACCGAGGACTGATTCAATATGTCATCTGTTGCTCCGAGGAAAAACGATGCGCTCAGTTGAACTGAAAAGCCTCCTATGAAAAATAAAACAACTTGTTGAGCGTTTAATGTGGCTGCTCCTCCGCAGAGTCGATGGGACTTTTAGAGAAGACATTCACTAAGCTCTCTGACTCAGCTCAAGAGGTCGTGCTGGCACGTCCACAGAGGCGCGCATCGCATGCAAATGACATATTAAATAAATAAATGTCTATATAAAAAGGTCTGGATCTGATCGGTCTGTTGCCATGGCATCCGCATCACCAATCCGTCCCCCAAGGCCGCATGCCCGGCCGGCGCAAGACGCACGCATCCCTCGCAGGTACAGGTCGCGCGTCATCCGCTCTCTCCAATACAGCGAGACCGCGCGTGATGGAGAGCATGAGGATGAAACTTTATTTAAACGTCTGAAAAATAACAAGCTTTAACAACGGTGACAAATTACAGAGGAAAAAAAATGAATTCAAAGACAAGAATGAAATACAATTGGCGAATGAAAAACGGTCGTTCAAACTAACGTGATGATAAAACTCAATGCTTTTAAAAGACTTCTGATGTCATACATTATCTTCCTCCCCATCATACCCCCCCCCCCCCCCCATATGTCCATGTTGTGGATGTTGCAGACAAATGAGAATAGGTGATGAGTCAAGCTTAAAGCTGGAAAATAAATACTAAAGGAGGACAAGAAAGGAGTGGATGTTACATAAAGGATCGGACATGAGAAAGCCCCATGCAGGAGCAAATATCATTAGTTTAAGAGAGAACAGTTTAGGCAGATGTTGGCATCTGGGTCATCTCAGTGGACAAAAGGAAGTTCAATACATCTCTGCATCTCCCGGCATCAATAGACAAAATAATTGTGCAGTCAGAGATAAACTCAGGAGGGTCAGGAATGAAAGCCTTATCTTCAAATTCTATCAAAGCCACCAATAATTATATATTTGAACAATGGCACCATGCAAAGAGACAATGCTCATTTTCAATTCAATAATATTCCCACAAATAAAAGATGAAAAAAAAGGCAGCTCAATTAGTGAAGCTAAAGTCTCGACGTCAAATAGAAGAACAGTGTTAAACTTAAAGTTTTATTTGGAGGGAGTCCTCGCTTTCAAGACACGTTTAATACACAAATGCAATATTTGTGAGACCAGTTTCAGGTGGAAGTGTTTCCCATAATCTGAGTTTAAATAACAATGATTATGCTGCCAAAATGAGTTTGTTAATCTATAAATGACAGTGGTTATTACTACATTTTAAAGAGTTGGTTCTCAGGTTTTCACATTTATATGTCCGTGTGTCAGTCAGATTTAGATTGTTACGGGACAGTGACTGCCCTCATAATGTTAGTGTGACCGGACCCTGGGATCCAGCCCGTCACCACAATCACCATGTCGCCCGACTTAAAGAAGCCTCTTGCTGTCCCTGAGGAGGCGGAAGGAAAGAAACAAAGGAGGGTGTGTGAGATAGTAGCATATATGTTCTATGATGCAATAATGGTACAAATTAATGAGCAGGCTAAGAGAGACATACAATCAGACAAGCAGCACACAGACACACACACTGACCAATGTCCATGCCGAAATTGACCCTATTGTCTACATCATCGGCCCAGACGGGAGCAGGCAGAGGGTGGAAGAGGACAGGAAACACTCCTCTTAAGAGCTGAGACTGTCGGGCCACCTGAGGGAGCGGACAAACCAATGTCAAGGTTACATTACAGTGAAAAATTAAATACAAATTGTTTGGTATGATTAAATTGCTATATTTATTTGTTCTTCAGACTTTGAGGGCCACAATGACCCCCTGACCCCATCGGTGGTTCCCAAACTTTTTGTTTTGTGACACATAAAATAAGTAGAATCTCTACGTGTGACCCCTCATCACAGGTTGTGTGTGGACATAAATTATGATTTAGTTCAACCAGTTCCTTTTGAGATTCCATTTGAAGGATTTTTAGAGACATGAAGATCTGCAAGTATGCTGTAAGTATATTTTAGTATTTCAGAAAACAGCAAAAATAAGAAAGCCAAAATCGAACTTTTTTTTTTGTCTCCGAGGAGTTTGGGACACATTGATCTAACACCTCTATGAAGATAATTCACTGACATTTTGGTCAAAAGGTTATTGCAAAAAGTTTGCTGTGCATATTCAACAAATCCATATTTTTGTTGAACCCCTGACCTTTCCTCGAGCTCCACCAGCAATTTCATGTTCTAAAGATCTTAAGACCTCATGACCTTTCCTCTGGCACCACCAGCAGGCCAACATCTCTACAATAAATAAATAAATTCATATTTAATTAAATATAAGCTGTTAGCAACATTATCAGGCCAAAATCTAAAATTTGCAGAAAATGTATCAGGTAGAATAAGTTAAAACAGATTACGGTTCTAATGATCTAAAACTCCTCTTTTAAGGTTGGTTATCTTATTATAAAAAAAACCGTTTGATATTTGTTGGAATTGTCATAGTGACAGTAATCAATAAAATACGTACTGATGACCCCTACTCAAGTTTTACTCTCAGGACAAAGGATCATATATTTTTATTAATTAGATTTAGTTAATTATGATTAAAGGTTAACTCACATTTCTATAATAGTTTTGATTTGTTTTATTGAAGAAAACCGTCCCGGTCCATGCAAGCCTTACAGGGTCCCAATTCCCTGTAAGGCTTGTATAAATGTGTGCATTTATGGAAAAATAAGGATCATCTCCTTATCTCTCCACATCTCCACTTTAATATCATAATCATCAGGATCTACTTTAAAGCAGTTTGTGACACATTGTGTTAAAACAACTGTTCCATTCAAACGGAAACCCACTCCAGTAGAATATCACGCATCGTAAATGGTGACAGCTATAGACAGCGAGAGTAAATATTGACTGAATCACACGCACACGCTTCAGTTTTGAGAACAGTGAGTCATCAACTGTGAAGTCTGTTTCAGGCAAGACAAATGCTGCTGCTTTCTAGAGGCCGACTGTACCTGAGGGCTCCTGGTGATGGCAATAATAGGACAGCGAGGGCGATACCTGGACAGCAGATGTGCCGCCCTAGAGAGATGGAGAGAGAAAAAGGAGATCAATGCATGTGAAGCACTTCCATGTTCACATAGGTGACCAATAAAAAAGGAAAAGTAATCAAGTGTCTTAGTTTAGTGTTGTTCCAGATGCCAGAATGCTCCTTGGCAAATATGTGTCAAGTCTCTGAACACTGCTGAAGGGATGAGCGATGGTGGAGTCCTATGTCCTCTTTCCCATAAATCCAAATGCAGACGTCACTTCAGACAGTCTATTAACTAGTCAGTTCAGTATATTTTCATCCATAGACGGTATACAAGAAGTGGACGTATTCACCGCAACGTCACCCATTGGTTTGGTGACTACCGTTTTGAAGACTCGAGTTTAGTCATTTTGCCGTCGCCATCTTGGTTTTGGAACTTGAACATGTAAACCCATGTTAATGATTACTGATGTAATAAAAACGAGGGAGAAGTACGGCCCTTTTCTCATTGACTTTATATACGCTCAGACTTCTTTTTGAAAACCTTCTGGCGCAATCAGGTCAAAATTTAAATTTGGTCTTTTCTTTGGTTAATGACCAAATAGCAGAGTATGCTAACACATTAAACTCAGACTTTAAATAGTCAACATTATGCCTGTTAAACATCAGGATGGTATCTTTTTCATTGTCTTCGCATGTCTATATTAGTATTCAGCTCAAATACAGCCTCAGAGGGCTGATAGCGTCACTGTAGACTCAATTTATTGCAATCTTGATCCAAACTCAAGGTCAGTAGCGTTGGCTCAGCCGCTCCACGTCACAGAGCATGACACGAAGTAACATCATGCAGTGCGCTTGTCTGGAAGGATTTGTATTTGTTGTGTTTTCCTTTTTCATTGGTCACTTTCTGCACGTGTTGCCTGTGTATGTATGTAAATGACCCCATGCATATGCAGTATGTATATCTATAACTGTGGGCATGCAGAATAAATAGTTATTTTGTCGGTAGGGGAGTTGGTTTAAACATCAAGCAGTCAGAACAAACAAACAAGAACACAACAAACATACAACTCCACCCTGAGGATGCTAAAGCAGGGAACGGTACTGCAATACTGAATAGGATAAGCATGTGTTGCTCCAGCCTTTAAAAAAAGGGCCTGAATGTCAAGGAGAGGAAGAGGACCAGAGATGTTTACTCGGGTTTAACTCTTTCACCAATTAGTCTAAAAGTCTACAGTATGTGGCTGCTTTTGGAAAGATAGAATATGAAGATGCTAGCAAAGTTTTTTTAAATTCATATTGGATGGCTCAGCCCTTCAAGCTTTGTGTCCAACTATTCAAATCGTAACCATAGGAATTGGGTTTTTTTTGGCCTCCAATACACACCTGCCGCTGGTGGTGAGGACTATGATGGCCCCAGCACAGCATTTGAAGGAAGACTCTACAGCTCCGATGGCTGTGACCTCGGTGGGGTCAGAGGAGAGAGGAGTGAGGCGACGCAACTCCTCAAACAGCTGCTGGTGGAAAATGGCCGCCTCCGCCTCCCTGCAGATCTGAGAGACAGAGAGGGAGGGAGTGGGGGAGAGTGTTATCATAGGGTAAACTATAAGTCAGATGTAACAGAATGGAGCACACACACACACACACACACACACACACACACACACGCACACACACACACACCGAGTGCATCATTGCGACTGCCTCCACAGGAAACAGTCCCTTGGCGGTCTCCCCAGATAACATTACACAGTCGGCTCCATCCAGCACGGCATTGGCGACGTCACTGCCCTCCGCTCTGGTTGGCCTTGGGTGGGCCACCATGCTCTCAAGCATCTACAAACACAAACACATTAGTCTTTTTGCAGCCACACTGTAAAAGGGACTCGGTCAATTACGCCATTAAAAACAGGCCACTTGTATATCCAAGATGCCGGATACTCTGTATTATGAGTCAATAAGCAAGGCAGACGGTTGGAAAATGAGGTGCAGCGTTGACCGAGAGACTCCATTGTAGGAAGAAGCTGCAGCTGATTAGTGTGTGTGATGGTGATGTTTGTGGGCTCATGTCTCGAGTAGTAAACCTGCTATAATGCCATCACTCTGAGTCAGGAGCTGTAGCATAAGCAAGATAAAGCACTGTGACTCAACATGGCTGCAGGTGTGTGTGTGCGCGTGTGTGTGTGTCTGTGTGTGTGTAACAGGAGAGGGGCGCGAAAGGGAGGAAACGTGCAAGTCTTTGAGAATGAATGAATTCGACAAGTGAGTGTGTGTTTGTGCAAGTACGTTATGTAGAAGTAAAAGATTAATGTGTGCCTGTTAGGTTTTAATGTTAGTTTACTTGGACCTCTGACATTTGATTGGGAAGTCTAAATCTGTCTATTTTCCCTTTCCTGTGTGTGTTTGGGTATGTGCTCGTCCCTGACCTGTGTGGCACAGATGACCGGCTTGCCAGCAGAGTTGCAGCGTCCAATCATCATCTTCTGGGCGATGAAGACTTTCTCCGCCGGGATCTCGATCCCCAGGTCGCCCCTGGCAACCATCACGCCATCGCTTTCAGCTAGGATCTCGTCAAAGCTGGCAGACAGATTAGGGGAGGATGAGGAAGCACAGGATTGAGAATTAGAAAAGAACACAGAAGAAGGAGTGAGCAGGGAGTAAGAGGCAGGAAAACAATGACAGTGCTGCTCGTTTCTGTGCATTATTATTCAAATTATTATTTGATTATTCAAATACCGGTCTCTTGATCTACAAAAACAGAATCTTGCTCACAGCTTCTGGATCTTGAAACAGAGGATATTGTTTCATTGAGATCTACAGCCCACATCTGGATGAAAACCAAATGCATGCGTGACCAATGAAAACGAGAAAAGGAAAGAAATAATAATACACCCACAGGAGACTTAACATGCCTATATATAGCATCATAAACATGCAACAATAATATCTATGATCCAATCTTAAAGAAATCCTATCTAACTAAGAGCCACAGTTAAACACTGTCGGCATCCACCAAGCAGAAGGAGGAAGAGAGAGATGAGTAATGGAGACGAGAGCTGTGACTAATTCTGTCAGATATATTAAGTGGCAGCCATAACTCACACAGATCTCTTATCAGCGTGTAACAGCCAGAGCTGACAGCTGGCGGTCCACAAGACAGTGGCTGAAGTCCTGTCACGGCCTCATAACATTCTCCCTCCCTCCGGCTATTCAACCCAACTGTGACTCAATAGTTTTAATTCATGAAAGCTTTTTCCTGGACTCACTTCTGAACCCCTTGCCGGCTCTCCACCTTGCTGATCACTTTGATGTCTCGTCCGTGTGCCCCCAGAGTTCGCCGCACATCTTTCACATCCTGGGCAGAGCGGATGAAGCTGGCGAATACGATGTCGACGCCCTGCGACACCCCAAACCTCAGGTCGGCCTCGTCCCGCTGGCTGACCGCCTGCACTCCGATAAGGTCGCAGCCAGGGAGGTTAACACCTTTACAACTGCACAGCAGCCCACTGGCCTCCACCACCGTATCCACCCAGTCAGAACCTGGAGAAGAAGTGGTCGATACATTATCTCAGAGTTGTGACACCCTGAAGGGAGAGAGGATGGAAACATGTAGGCAATTTGAACGATCGTGCGGGAGATAATGCAGATTTAAGCATTCACTTAAGTTAAGACTTAAGGTTCTTCAATATATTTGAGATTTCTCAAGTTATGACTGTATATGTTTGGTGACCCACTACTTATAGAAGCAATATGATCCTGACGAGCACAATGTGCGAAAGCAGATTTTTGTTACAGGGTTGAAAAACTGCAGAGAAAACATCTTTTCATGAACAGGCTATGAATCTCAAAAAGTTGCCTCGTTTGACAAAATCTCTTCAGAATTAAAAACATTATCATGTGACTAAAACACATGGTCTATGATGCAATAATGGTACAAATTAATGCATTACAGCAACAAAAGGGAGCATAGCACACAATTAGTGGCAACATATAATACGTGGCAATATATAATACAATATATATATATATATATATATATATATATATTTATTCTCTTGGATTATCTATTTATACTGAAAAATAAATTAAATGTATATCCAAAACAAGAAAATAAAAAGACTAGAAATTCAAGCCTGTGTGAAGGTTTTTGTATTTAATGTGCATTACCAGTTTCTAGTACTTGGAGTCCAATGAGGCCGTCATCGATGTAGATCTTGCCTCCCTTCTTCAGGACTTTGGGCAGGCTCGGGTAGTCCACCCAGATAATCTTCCCATCTGTCTTGTCTTTGTCACTTTCTGCGGTCACCACACGGACATGGCTGCCCTTTTTCAGCTCCACTTCCTCCTCCACTTTCTACACAAAGACACAGACCAAGTTCAAAGAAAGAAGCGCTGCCTTTAAATAAACACCAGTCATCTCTATTATCAACACATTTTTAAAAAAGGCAACGACTGACTTCACCTTTTAAGCTAAATAATGCATTAAATAGCATTTGGATGTCAACATACCTCTTCACAAATGGATGGAAGGTGTCGTGTGTGAAATCTGTGGTGCAAGTACGGGTTTCATTTATTTTAAGCCTCCGTTTGCAGGAATGCGTCTCCACTGACAGACTTCCACGCCGTTTGTTGACCATGAACATGAGAACCAACAAACTCAGACGCCATCATTCAAAATAAATAAACCTTGCACTGGCATTAAATGAATTGCAGTACGGCAACCTTTCACGTTCTGATGTGGTCATCTATATCGTACGTTTACGTACCACTAACTGTTGAAGCTCATGCAAAAAAAAAAAAAAACGATTCAAATATTTGTCCCTCTCAAAAATGTTCTCAAATGCAAAACCACAACTGTAGCCGAGCTGGGCTGAAACCTGGTTTATCTTCACATGCTGTGCAGACTCATTGCTGATTTAAAAGGCATGCCGAGCATCAACAAGCCAGTATGTGTTTTACGATGGCGGAGGAGTTCTGGTAATTCACATCAGAGTGCCAATGACGATGATAGCGTGACAGATCTCAACCGTACAGGGTTAGAATGGTCGCATAAATATGTCCAGTGCTTTTTACCAATCAATTGGTACAAACTTTAGAAGAGACACGTCGAGCAATAATCAGCATTTCATAAGCTAATCATGCAGCAGCAATACAAAGAACAACAAAACAAGATGAATGAAAAGCAAATGAGGATATATTTTGCCAAAAATATGGAGGTACAACCTGTATGAAATGATAAAGAGACAAAAGCGGTAAACATATTTTCAGCACCTCTCACGGCCGACTGATCGCGACTGGTTGAGTGAGTTTAAACCGTTAGATAGATGAAGCATAACAGGTTTACCCCGTTCACTAATCCCGTGCGTATCTCTGGGCCCTTTGTATCCAAGGCGATGGCAACCGGCCGATAATACAAGGGGTCAGGGGTTATCGTCTCCACAGCCTCTCGGATGTTTTTGATGGTTTCACCGTGGTACTGACGGAAAACATGGAGGGAGACAGACTGAATCAATACAGGGCTGAAGGAAAGCCCCAAAAACATGCGTGTTTAAGTACTATAATTGCATGCTGTACATACTTCATGTGAGCCATGAGAGAAATTTAGACGAGCAATATTCATTCCTGCCTTGAGCATCTCTTGGAGTTTGGGGATTGAGCGCGATGCCGGACCTGAAAGAAAGACAAACGGCATTTTACATTAAAATCTCTGATTCTAGCTTCTCAAATGTGACAATTTGCCAATTGCTTTGTGTTCAACGTCGTGGACGGTTGATGAGACAAAATGAGCTACTTGATACGTCAAAATGTGCTCTGGAATGATGCGATGGGTTTCCTGACATTTTATTGTCCGAGAAAATAATTAATTTGAAATCAATTTGCATACTGTATTTCATTCTGGTTATTTTCTCTATTTTTCTGGACAGAAGAGAAGCGTGTGAATGCTCCACAGCCAGGATTCAAAACACACTGAAGGCTACCCAGGAGCTGCCGATGACATACAACAGTTCCCAGAAAACAAAACTTGAAACTGAAACTCACTGTCTGCGACCGGTTGCCACACTCACCGATGGTGCAGATTATGCTGGTGTTGCGCGCTGTGATTGGCTCTTGGTCAATGTTCAGCAGACAGAGATGCTCCAGGAAAGTGTCAGCCATGCTGGCATCCAGCTGCTGGCGTTGGATGAAAGAGTCCGGCTGTGTCATTGCCTCGGAGTAGCGCCTGATGCGAGCTGGAGCAACAGAGAAATGTTGACAGCAGGTTGAAGTCAGTCAACTCCACACATGAACTGGACACCTCAAACTGAGTAAAGTGTGCATTTAAGCAATGAGGAAGAACAACCCTTGTAGTACCAGCAGAGATACAAATGGCAGCTTATATCTTCATATTTTGAACGTATAGCCACAGCGGAGGAAACGGTACGTGTGCACAAAAGCACACCACAGACGCTGACCTGACATCAGTTACAGCTCAGGAAGGTCATCAAGATGTAACTTACATGCTGACATTCAGCTCTCATACAAGTCGGTTGTATGAAAACAAAACACTTCAGTTCTTTGACAAGCAGCACATTTGAAAACAAAGGAAGCTGCTATTAATGGCGTGGAGAGGAAATAAAAAGGGCTGCGAGTTTACATTTAAAAACACATGAACATTTTAAAAAAGGGTCTCTACACCAGCAATCTGTTAATTTAAAGAAGGCTGTCGCCTACTTTAGACGACAGGAGGAAGACACGCAGTTTAATAAAAGATTACCTCCCCCTCCACTGAAGATGTCCCTGCTCCCCTGAGTGGGGAGCCATGAACGCACCCAAATGCAGGCTACTGCTACATTTCAGGGCTTTATTGATCAAATAAAGGTATAAAAGCTTACATAGTCAAAACCAGGAATGCAGTCTGAACAGGCATGAAATCCAAAAAGGGTTAGAATCATTAGTCCATGTCAGCCAGTAACAGAAGCTTGAAAGCAACAAGGCAAGAAATTAGAAGGCAGAACTACACTTCTAACAAACTGGCAGAGGGTGAGAGGGCTGATGATGAACGTGGGAACAGCTGTGTTGATTGACAGTCAGAGGGCATCTCGTGGATGGAGGGGAAATGGCAACGAAGGAGACTGAGGGATGAACAATGTGTCTGAGGAGGGACAGAGAGAGGGAAAGACAAACGGACACGTCTTGCTTTCCAAACTGGACGGAGACTAATTTGGCTGCACTGCTGTTGTCCATTGCCAGTGTGCAGTCTACTTGTTCTTCGCATCGTGTAGAACCACAGTGCTAAAACGTTCTCCAGGAGGAAATGACAAATGAATACATGAGTGGATGAATAATAACATTATTATTGAAACCAGGTTTTAAGTAATGCTTGTTAATTCTATACAATTTGTTTTGCACTCACAAGTTGTAACTCAACTAGAAGGAGATATGACTCTTTGCTCCATTTTGAGTGAACCAAAACATTAAATTGGCAACTAATAAGTCACCTCCAAACTACATAAAACGAGAATTTCTATATATATTGTATGACCTTTTACCTCTTCAAATCTTAGACCTACTACTGCTAAAGCCTTTCAACACCACCTGCCGCTGCGGCTGCAACACCCTGAGAGCACAAATGGAGCCGGTGTCTTTTATGCAAAACATTGTGGAACCTGGTTGAGGGCTTTGAGCCAGCACAATGGCATCCATTTTAAAGGATGTCACAATCAGTCAAGGCTGCAATTTCTGCCACCACAGGAGAGGAGAGAGTAGAGACCATGTAGCCAGGAAGAGAGGAGGACGATAAGAGGAGAGTCTGAGACCGACAAGGTTGCTGCTAACAGGAGCAAAGACGTACAGACAAAGGAGAGGAGGAGATACTGAAGGGTGAGGTGAAGAGAGGATTAATCTGACAAGGAAGATTTATTTTGATCCATCATAGGGGAAAAGCCCTTTTATTTAAGGTTGTCTTCTTTTCTTTTCTTTTTTGCACCGCCCATCACTGTACTAAGACCTCGTTGACCAATATAATGTACGTGTTGTGTTTTGATTGAGTGCTAAAGCCCACTGCGGAGAATGGACATGCAGGAACACAGGACAAAGCTGCATGTCTGCAGAGGAAACTCCCCGATGAAAAGGATGACTTTTGCAGGATAATATGAACCTGCACAGCTCCTCCACCCTGTGGATTTGGTGGCTGTCAGTATTTTCTGTCTCTTTCTCTTCGTGTCATTTTCTCTCTCTCTCTTTCTCTCCACCCCACTGTGACCCAGTTCTGCCGCACCACTGCACACATCATTACGTGTCCCACTGAAAAATCCTCCTCTGACACCTCCCAGAACATGGAAACACACACACACACACACACACACACACACACACACAAATGCAGGCACCTGGTATTGGACGGCTGACTATAAATAGCGCAGGTCAAAGGCGGTTGCAAAATATCGGTCGAGGCCCAGCATTTATGATAAGAGAGGAGGATAAGAGAGGTGAACCAGGTGATGGGTGTGGCCTGTTTGCAGCCGGTCACATTTCTGCATGAACGCAGTTCAGTGTGCTATCGATCAATGAAATCCACCCAAGAGGGCAGATGTTTGTCCATATAGGACTCTGTTAAAAAGTTCAAAAACCTCAGGAGTGATGTATTATCTGACGTACAAGTTAAAACTGGTACAATATATGATTAAATGATTTGATAACGCATAGTCGCGGGTAATGAAAAAGACAAATGATCAGCCACTAGATACGACACACCTAATTGACGGCACACTAAGCTCCTTTGTGTTCACTTAAACAGTTAATCCAGGTAAATCAGTCCTTCCTAAAAGGTTATTTAGGATTTTTAATCATGCTGAAGTTGTATGATAAGATAACACCTCGTTCTGTCTCTGCACTTATTATACAAAGCTAAATCATTGGTCCACTTACCCAATTTCATAACATCCATTTTCGTAAGATCAAAAATCCACTGCACAGTTCCTCCTCTATTGGTTTATTTTAGTTTTTTGTTCTCTAATTTTTCTATATCTCCTCCTCTGCCTCTATGCTGGTCTGTGCTCAGGTCGTGCCCTTGTCATTCTCTTGTGACCAGTGTCTTTTCTTCATTGTCACACTCTGACCCCTCTGCTGCTCCCGCGTCTCTCCTCCCACTCACACCTTTTGGAGTGGGGCCATTGCTTGCAGCAGGTGAATATTTTTTTATGAATTAGTAGCCTGTCTGGGCCAAGATGATGCTAAAAATAGGAAAGAAAAACCTTTATGTGGTGGCACTAATCTATCAGGGTGCACTAAAGTGATACATGTCTATTTGCTGCATCGCTGCAGATTATAGGTCTAACCCTGAGCTTGACACATTTTTACCACCAAACCAGACAGAATATCTTCGCTGTACTTTCCACTGTTTGTTGTGCTGAGTGGTTGAATAGTTGATCAACAGAAAAATTATACTAAATAATAATAATCATCATCGGCAAAATGCATAATATTTTCTTTTTTCTTTCGACTCTAGACAAAACAAGACATTTGAACACTTGGGAAAATGCGTTGGACTGTTTTTTACTAACTATCCTTTTTTTTTTTTAAATAAGTAAATAAATAACTAAACAGATTAATCAGATTCCACAGATTGTACTTTCTAATAGGCCAAAAGCAAAAGTAAGTGAATGATCTATAATTGTAAATGTTAATAAGTCCTTGATGGACTGCAGCCGAGGTCAGAGGTCAAACAGGGGAGGAATCCACGTATTGAAGAGATAAAAAGACAAAGAAAGTCTTAAAATACTAAAAACCGTCTGTAAACTGCAACCCAAAATAAGATTTTATTAATGGTTTATATCTGCTCTATAAGATACGACAGTATTTATTCATCATTAATCATAAAACATTATAAAACAGTTTATGACCCCTTTATAATAGGGGACTTATGAAAGTGCTACATTTAGGATCATTTCAAGTTATTTGTAGATTTCGTTCGAGGTTATTGATCTCAGAAATGTTTGAACCTTTGAAATAGTCTTTATCATAACTAATTTATTGCCCTTGACATTTTGAATTCACCTTCTGCAGCACGTTGCATTATTCAGATTAGATTAGATTAGAAAACTTTATTAATCCCCAGTGTGGAAACTCATTTGCCACCAAAAATTCATACAGACAACAATAGACATAGAGCACAACAGACAAGAAACACACCACAAGGAACAAACATGGTAAGCATATTACATTTAAGAATCTATATAATAAAGGAAATTAAAATTAAAAAAATTAAAATTAAAATGAAAAGATAAAGTATAAAGTGAAGCGGTGCAAGGGTTATTGATGTTGTTCAATTTGAGGAGGATCTGTCCAGAGGTGATTTATTGTACAGTCTTATTGTAGTGGGAAGGAATGCTCTCCTGTATCTGTCCTTGTGACAGCATAAGAGCTGATGTTATATAAGTATTAGACTTTGGCAAATGAGCTGACACAAAGAGATGACGTGTCTTCCTCTGTGAAACAGTTTATTCAGAGTTTCTAGAGGGTTGCAGTCACCCATGAACCCAGAACGACAGAAGGTGTAAATCGTTAGCCAAAGGACAAACAGACCTTTGTTCCTGAGTTGAAAGAGAGACCCTCTGCTCAGTGTGACACACTCATATGTGATATAATAGCTCTGAACATAATTACCACACTGGAGTAAAGGTTGATTTTACACATAGAGACTGAAGTGTAATAATATGACATGGAACTTAATATTTCCATCGCTTACAACAATAGAATAATAAAATACAGGGAGAGGACTGAGCACTGAAGTTGCTGTAAGTTGCTGTTTTAGGAGAAAACTATTATTCTTTTTAAGGACCTCTTCAGCAAACAATTGACAAAAGGGGAAAAGTTAGGAGTAGGAAAAGAGTATTGAACAATCAATAGGTGGCGGAGTGACAGTAATACACAGCAGAAAAAGCATGTTACATAAACATCAGGGTACAGAAAAGAAGTGTTGGCGCACTGCACAAAGTCCCTGAACCGTATCAAGTAAAGGCGTAAAGTTTAGATCTTTAGAAAGGAAACGACCGACCTGTTGGATGCACGATGACCAAGACCAAGAGTGCTGAGGGGGAACAAGTGTGTCAAATGTAAATGAATGAGTTGGGGTGTGATTTAGTGCCATCTGTTGGACAGTAGTGGTACTGTTGATTTCACAAGCTTTGCCACAATGAAGACAACAGGAGGACATTATACAACTTTATTCATCGGCAATATTATTTCTTGGGTTGAATACAAAGTGTATCAGGATGCATAAAAAGCCCAGTTTACGCTTCAATGAGTATCATCAGGATATGGTTGCTACATTGGGATATTAAAACAGGCTACGCTCAATTGTATTATATTGTATTGATTAAACGTGTCAAATGTTGGAGGCATGACTGTCTTCTGTGTTTGCGAGTGTGTGTGTCAGAGTTTTCTGAAAGTGATTCTTGGTGGCGTCTCGGGCTGGAGGATGAGGGTGCATGTGGTTTTGAGGTCCTCTGAGGACGACACGCTGAGATGGAAGTTCAGCAGGATCTAAACAGAGAGGGAGGAGGGAGAGGAGACAGAGGAAGGGAGGATGCAGGGAAGCAGAGGGGGAGGAGGTGATGGAGACGTAAAGACAGAGTGGACAGGAAGGAGAAGAGCAGACGTTAAGAAGGATCACATTTATGCTAATCAGCAGCAACAGTGGTGTACTCAACATATCATACGTTTAGAACACAATGTTAAAGATTTAACACAGGGATCCTGAACCGTTTTTCCTTATAACCCCGTAACAGTAAAGCAGTCGACTCCTTGTCACATTTAAGGAGTTGTAGTAGATCCACCAAAAATACTTTTTCTCAAAACTTCTAGAAGGGTTTCATTCAAATAACGGTTGTATGCCTAAAGAGGTCAAATGAACCAGTATATTATAGAAAAGTCTTTGAAAAACCCAGCAGAACTCTTTTTCCTTTCCCATTCATCGTTTCACGACCCTCCAGATTCCTCTTGTGGCTCTTTGGAGGGGCTCGACCCCTAAGTTGGTAAACACTGAATCAAACCACCTGAGGCATCATTATCAATACTTACTTTTACTTGTAACAGAGCATTTTAGCATTGTGGAACTGGTACTTTGACTTAAGTAAAGGTTCGGAGTACTTCTTTAATCTTGTCTATCCATCCGTCTGTCTTTCCTTCCATAAAATCCAACATTTCCAACTCTTTTCTTTCCTCTTGCATTGCATCCTTTCTCTCTGACTCCATCCTCCTTCACTCACATGCATGAGCAAGAGCTGCATCTCGTTCTCAGCAATCCTCCTCCCGACACACTGCCTCGCCCCGAACCCAAACGCCAGGGAGCGAAACCCTCCTGCCCCTTCTCCTTTTTGGCCGTCCTCTCTGCTGCTGCCCCACCGGCCGGGATCGAAGCGGTGTGGCTCCTGAAACACCTCTGCACTCCTTCCCAGAGGGTAAAGACAGGCCTGGACCATCGTCTGAGGGGAGAGTTGATGAGCGTCAAGCTGTAGCACTCAATACACCTGAATGTGTCGGTAGTATATGTGAGGATCTGATCACTCACCCCGGCAGGAATGTGGTAATTCTGAAGAACAATATCTTTGATTGGATACCGCTGCACTGTGGTTCCCACCGGATATAACCTGACACACACACGCACACACACACACACACACACACACACACACACACACACACACACACACACACACACACACACACACACACACACACACACACACACACACACACACACACACACACACACATAGTTATAATAAAGGTACAGTGTGGTGGCCGCTATGTACTTGATAGAAACTGGGAGGCAACAGAGTACTTGCAGAGATCCAGCAAAGAGTGTGAATGTGGCCCACGAACAGGTTAATCAGGCCACGAGCAGATGGATGTGTCTTAAATATGATGTACCTTAGAACCTCCTTGATTGTGCCTTTTAGCAGTGGCGCCCCCTGCAGGGCTCTCTGAGGATCACCACCAGCTTGTGGCCATGACGTCCTCACCTGCTTCCTCACCCTCTCCTGCACCTCCGGGTTACGGCCCAGCTCAAAAAGAGCAAACTGCAGGGGCACCGCTGTCTGCAGAGAGGGGACATGGAATCAGTTATGCCGAGGTATACACAAACACACAAAGAAGACACACACACACACACACACACACACACACACACCGTGTCGACGCCTCCAGCCATCAGCTCAGTGATGTTGGCTTTGATAAGGTCTAAAGATAGCTGGCCTTTCTCCATCAGTTGGCCCAGAACCCCGGTGTACTGGCCTCCAGCTGCAGCCTCGGAGCCCCGAGCCTGCGAGGAAGACAGGCGCTGGTACCCCTTCTGGATCCTCGCCTCCGCTGCAAGACGACCAGGACAGGATGACAGAGTCAAGTAAGCTAGGAATAGTGAAGGGGGATACTGAAAGAGACTGAGGACAGTTGCCATAGGAGCCCAATGAGTGCTGCCAACCGTGGCTGAAGATGTGGTCCCATGCACTGGCGTGCTGCGTCCACAGGGGAGCGCCGACGAGGAGCATCAGGCGAGGGGGCAGGTAGAGGAGAGGAGGGGTCGTGGCCAGCATTCGCTCCACGGCCCAGATGAACTTCTGGGACTCCAGGGAGGGCGATGAGGAGAAGAGGCCAATTCGCTCCCCGTAGATCACATGGCAACTAGCTATAGGGGGATGTGAGGGTGTGTGTGAGGGTGTATGAGTGTGTATGTGAGGGTGTATGTGAGTGTGTATGTGAGTGTGTATACAAGGGTGTATATGAGGGTGTATGTGAGTGTGTATGTGAGTGTGTATGTGAGTGTGTATGTGAGTGTGTATACAAGGGTGTATATGAGGGTGTATGTGAGTGTGTATGTGAGTGTGTACGTGAGGGGGAGAGACAACCGACCGTGTTTCAAGGTGAGCAAACAATCTGAAACAAGTGGACACACTGTTTTTGAAAATGTGTTAACCCAGCCAAGGCTTCACTGCATAAATGAACTTCAGGTTGACAGTTTGTTTAAGTAGATTATAAAACCGCCTGGCTTATATGTTCATGTTCAAATTTAAGCTTTGAAGGATTACATGTCCCTATGGGTTGAGGATATTCTAAGATGAAGCCTGAGAGAGTCTGCAAGAGCAAGAAATTATTACATGTTTTTCACAGAGGTCTGCCTCTCCTCCAGCAGACATCACAGCAGACAACACCACCTATCAGACACGCTGGTATTATATCAACTCACACTGACTGGAATAGAGTTTCTTGCACGTCTATTCCTATCCCGGGTTAGTACCTGGCTTCATGTGCCGTAGTCCATTAGGAGTGCAGGCTAGCATGACTCTCTCTCTCTCTCTCTCTCTCTCTCTCTCTCTCTCTCTCTCTCTCTCGCTCTCTCTCTCCCATCTTAACTTGGCATGGTGCAGATATAGACTGATGAAAGGAAGAGCGGACCTGGTGAAAGAATGCTGGAACTTTGATCATCTTTGTTCTATTTTTAGAGGTGCATGTTCTCTTACGGCTATAATATGTTAACAACAGATATGCCTCCGGTTAAAATTAGGTTTGGCTGTCATAAGAGGTGAGAATATTATTATTGTGTAATTCCTCTGACGTTAGATGCCGTCATGGCCTACGTCAGCGTTTGCGACTCAACTCAAAGAGCTGATGGTTAGGGTGAGTGAAAGTCTGTCCAAGAGGGAGGTGACATTAAGAGGAGACACCCCAGTTGAATGATAAGGTAAACACCATGAAACGTGTAAACTTTTGTATTACAAGTTTTCTGTTCCGATATCTTTTAAAATATGTTCTCGATATATGTTTCTAAAAAAGAAACCTGAACATTGGATGAAGTCAGGTTTAAAATTCTTATTATATTAGAAACGTCAAATCAGAAAATACTATCAAAAGTCCCCCCCAAAAAAATGGTTTTAGGAAATACATTGTCTATAAATCAGGAGTTGAATGATATCTGTAAATAGAATATAGATATGAATCTACACCGGCAAGTTTGGTGTATGTGATACCGACATGACATGATATTTGTGAAGCCGTTGGCTTTCTCAGAGTAAAAGAGACATGCTAACTTTTGGTGAATTTATAACAAATCTATTGATCAATTGGACAAAGTATAGTAAGATAAACACCTAAATGTGTATTTTGGATGGTTTTCTTTTCACTACTCTAAAAAGAAGACATTTAATGGTAGAAAAATAGCTCAAAATCAGTGTTGATTATTGCTGGATGAAAACTCATCATGTGTACTTAAACTGTGCAATCAGACACAAGAATACACAAAGAAATCACAGGTCACAAATCACTGGGGGTGATGACCTCTGACCTTCTAGTGCAAAGCGGAAGAGGTCAGGACTGGGATCCATGGTCAGACTGCGCTTCCCCTCCTCGCCCTTCCCTTCCCTCTCAACCCTCGCCTGCAACATTTGGCAGAAATCCTTCGCAACCACGTCAAGCAGGGGGAGGAAACGCCTCACGGGCGCACTCATCATCACCTCCTTGTTGAGCAGCAGACGGTCAGCTCGCCACTCCTCACCGTTCCTGTGGAGAGAACATTTGGAACGAGGCATCAAAGTGACCCGCTTCACTTCTGCTCAGTGATTGTGACGCAAAGAAACTCTCCCAGGCGGATGTGCTGTTCTGCTACTAGAATATAAAAATATAGATATAGTGTAAAGTAGAGAGGGTGTGTCCAAGTCAGTTAGTGTTTTCCCTTTTCCTTAACCTGAACCCTAACAAAGCCCTAACCCGCAAACGGTTCTCTTGTCTGATGCTTAACTGCTACTATTTATTTCTGCAATGCTTCTGCAAATCCGAGGACAGATTACAAGCTGATTGGTGTCTGGGCACAGACATGTGAAAGGCTAACCCTAACCCTAACCTTCTCCTCACTCACAAAGCCCTCCATAGTCAGGCCCCCTCCTACCTCACCGACCTGCTCCACCACCACACTCCATCCCGTCAGCTCCGCTCCTCTGATGCTGATCTCCTGTCCATCCCACATAGGACCAAGCACCGGACGTGGGGTGACAGAGCCTTCTCTATATCTGCCCCCTCCCTCTGGAACTCTCTCCCCAAACTCATCCGGGACTGCACTGATATTTCCTTATTCAAATCGCAAATCAAAACCCACCTGTTCAGAACTGCTTTTAATGTGTGATTGTTTGCTCCATGTTTTTATTATTTTTATTTATTAGGGTCCGAGCGACTGAGAAAGTCCCTATTTGTTTTACCTGTTTTTTAGTTATTATTTATTTATTCTTATTTATTTATTTTTAGCTTTTAGGATGTTATAATTATGTGAAGTGTCTTTGAATATAAATTCAATGCATTATTATTATTATTATTATTATTATTAACCCTCCTAAATAGAAGCAAGAAACCCAGACTGAAAGACAAAAAGACACACATCTTGACGGCAGCATTGCTTGTCGTCTTTTTCTGCGTCTTTATGGTCATTTTACATCTTTCTGTGGTTGCTTCGCATCACTTTGTAATCATACTATCATCGTGTGTCTCTTTGTGTTCTTTCTCTTTGACTAAAATTGTCAGAATAATTTGAATGATGCTACAATCACATTCATATTCAAAGAGCTTTAAAAAGCTACACCAACAAGAGAATAGCTGAATACCTTCCACAACTGATTGAATGACCCACAAAATGAGCAGGATTGTGATGACACAAGTGATTACATGCACTTACACACACACACACACACACACACACACTAAACATGTTTCACTCACTTAAAGGGACATTGTCTTGACTTATTCATTAAAACAACATTTATTTGAGTCCAATCACTTTGTAAACTCTGTTTTTAAAGGTGCTATATAAATAAAGTTATTATTATTATTATTATATCACCACAAAATGAGTGACACACACACACGTCACACATGTACACAGGAGTGGTACTGACTTGAGGAAGACTCCCTTGCTGAGCTGGCGGGTCTCTCTGTGGGTGGCCCAGGGCTGCAGGGTCATTCGTCGGGGGTGCAGGCCCTCTGAGCGAAACAGCTCAGCGATGTCCAGCGGCAACATGATGTTCACGCTGCTTTGGGTGCCCACGTGCTCCCTACACACAGATACACACAGGAAGGCGTCAACTCATTTGCGCTACTGCGTCATAAATACATTGGATGATCAAATCTTTCTCTCGTCAATCAAACGTCAATGCCACACTGAAGGCATTGACACCACCCCGCCATCGTACCTGTAGATGGGGCCGAGGGCGTCGAAGGTCCTCTCCGTGTGCTTGTGGAGCTGCCGGAAACGATCTTCTCTCCAGAACTTCACCAAGTTGATCCAGCCGCTCCTCCCTGTGTGAGGGATCTCCTCAAAGCTTCGCACCCGACCATCCACACCTCTCTTTCTAACTCCTGTACCCTCAGCTCCTTTTCTCCCCTCCGACTTCCCCTGTGCCAGCGTCCCTGCTGCCATCATACAAAAAGCTCTTTGCTGTGCGACACCACAAAGCAGATGTGTGGACCCGCAGGTGGCCTGTGTTCTGACACACACAGTCACTCGGATGTACATGCTCCTCACGGTCCAAAACGAGATGCGTCCTGTCGGCCTCATCCGGTGTTGTGACTCCGCTCGTTGTCGTCTCTGCATGACCGTTTATTTCCCTCCTTCATCCTCAACCTCATACCCTTGAACCTGCTCTATATCGCTCTGATGAACTGATAGTGGATGATGATTTATAGATGTGAAGCTCAAGAGTTCAAGAGAATCACAACAGAGCCCAAAAGTCAGGCTGATCCAGAACACACACAAACACACACCGCATAAAGGCCGAGAAAAAGAGAGACTCCAGCTGCTCAAAGATGTCTTTATTAAAACATTTTTGTCAAAGCTCGTGAAGCAAAAAATAAAAAGGACCGTGACTGCCTATCAGTTTGTAGGAAAACTACAAGGTTTTGTGGTGAGTTCGTTTTTTCTGCTTCCTGTTGTATAAAAACCTTTGACTAGGCAGCGGAAAACTAATTAAGAAACAAATTGCTTATAAGTTCTCTCTACGATATTCAGAGCATCAATATAACTATGTAGATATAGTGGAGTAATGTCTACCTGAGCAGCGAGCAGAAATCTAATAACGGCGTCCCAACCGATTGGCTTAGTGCCCACCCCGGTTCCCCCTCAGGTAAACACTGTTAGCACTGTTAGCACTGTTAGCTGTCGCGCTGTCAGCTACGAGCCACCAGCTCGGCCGTCGCCATGAGAGCTGTGTGAAAACAATAGATATGCTCTGAGGTTTGAATCGCACATCTTTAGAACTTGGCTCACATACTTGGATACAAATTAAATCCATGTGATATAGATCAGAGATTATATACAAAGAGACAGTAAAATAATGAGGTTCCTTACTTGTGAATAGATCACTTGGATCTATGTCATTTAGAGAGAAGTGGCATTACAAAGAAACTACAGTCGCTCCTAGATTACATAATACATAATGTCATGAACAAATTAGGCCTACTATAATTACAAAATGGGGCTCAACATGAGGTGAAATTATGATCAACCCTTTTACAGGAAATATGAAAACCTCATTTTCACTATCGACTAATATAACACCACATTAAGATAAGAACTTGAGCCATTATTTTAGTTATTACTACAATTGTTGTATCACAAGATAAAACACAACATAACACCACTTGTGAGGTAACTTTCACTGACAGGTGTATTCATCAGATTATTATCAGGGAATTTATTATATTTGCAGGTTTGATCACTCAAATTGATATTTAGTTAAGCTATCTGGCGTGTTAGTATTATTGCTACATAAAAGACACAAGGAGCGTCTGAATGACAGGTTTATGTAACAGAAGTGTGTGTGTAAGATGTTGAAGCCCAGTTTGTGTGTGAGCAGCCGTCATGCATGAGGGTCCCCTGCTGTTGCCCGGCACTGAGCCAACACACTGAGAAGGCGGTGTACCGATCTTCCCTTATATTGATCACATATTGATCACATGACTTTACAAGTTGCTGGTGCAGGAGTGGACGTCTTGCTGTGTTTCCTTCCTTTATGCTCCCCGGTGCCAAAGCTGAGGCCTTGAAAGGCGCTCAGCAGGTTAAAGCCGTCGTCCTTAGTTTTGGTTTCAGGATGAATGATCTTTGACAGCTTGCGGGGGAGCGACACTTTTCCTCCAACAGATTTCAGGTGGTTTGTGTCCTTGGGGCTCTAATCATGAATACAAAAAACAGAAGAAGAAAATAACTTCATGCCCTGAATTATTTCTGTATTTGTCTGCATCCCTCTTTCCCACACTACAGGCAGCATTGATAACAAATAGAAAATCACCTGTTAAGTGATGGCCTATTTGTTTAATGCAGGTTGTGCATATTTTAATGAACCAGCACGCGATACAGGAAAAGAAGCCAAATCTGACTCGCTTGTTGAATCACATGTTTTCTGATCGAGGCAGCAA
This sequence comes from Cyclopterus lumpus, assembly GCF_009769545.1. Taxonomy (NCBI): domain Eukaryota; kingdom Metazoa; phylum Chordata; class Actinopteri; order Perciformes; family Cyclopteridae; genus Cyclopterus; species Cyclopterus lumpus. The sequence goes on along the minus strand of NC_046981.1, from coordinate 11,303,627 downwards.
CACATAAGTAAAACTGGCTGCTTTATTTTGTCTCACAGTTTGTGGGTTGGGATTCACTCCAGATATTCAAATGTATGTGCAAAAGCACTGCAAGTGAGATTTCCATGATATGTCCCCTTTAAAATATGTTATGGAACTAATTTGATGAAGCTTGGACGCTTAGGGGTAAAACATAAATAAATAAAGAAATAGTCAGTATATGTGGAAATGGACATGGATATATTGATATACAGTAACAGTACATGTTGGACCAAAGAATATTGGAAAGTTTGTGAAAGTATATATATATATATATATATATATATATATATATATATATATATATATCACACAGCACATTATTTCTTCCCCAAAAACTCCTTCCTTGTCCCAGACCCTAGCTCAAATTAGTCTCCTGATGAGACGTCCCGCTAACCAAACAAACTAAATGAACATAAATGCTGAAGGTTTTTTTTCTCATTCTATTAGAAACATGAGCACCGACCTCAGACAGCTGATATTTTCTCCTGAAGTGAGCTCTCATGGCTGCTCTCTCTGCATTCTTCTGAGCGTTCATTGCTTCCCGTAGATTTCTGTAAACACAGCAGACTAAAACACAAATTCACCTGACGTATTGCAGACAGAATGTAATTAAAGCAGCGACTCAGGGCTGTGACTCAGAATTAATTAGATTTCCGTCTCTAATGAAAGCAAATACAAGCAGCGGGGTCTTGTCACTTTTACTTGAGTAGAGGTAGGATGTGTTTCTGAAGTTGTCCACTTGCCTCTCCTTCTCCAGGTCCACCTGGTACGAGCAGATGAGTGATGGGTCTTTGGGGTGGGACGGTCGAAGAGGAGGGCTCCTCTCCGACCGCTTGCATCCTCCTCTTCCTCTCCGACCTCTGCCCCTCTTGTTCCTGTGTTTGGCAAACAATGTCCTCCCCTTCACCTGTGACACCCAGCTTGTCAGCTTCCTGATGGGCGTCTTCAGCAACTTTTTCCCTCTCACCACAGACTCCATGATGCACCGGGGCTCTCGGGGTGGGAGGGAATGACCACAGCCCTACTTCTTAACCAGGTGTTGGTGAATAAATGAACGTTTTCTCCTTCGCTCATGTTGCGTTGCTCGGACAGGACACACACACACAATCTAAGGTCCTGTGGCGTCTATAACTCAGATTTAGACCTGCCAAGGACAAGGACGTCAGTCAGACAAGACTCAGACACACAGACTTAGTTAACTCTTTCACAATGTTACAAGCACAGATGAAGTGTTGGTGATTGAGAGGAAAAGGGAATATACAAGCGAAAGAAGGAAACCAAAACTCAAACATAATGTACGGATTCTTATTCAGGCCACGTATCACTATTAATTCACACACAATATTAACATGTTTGTCCTGTCCACAGTTGTCTTACCCATGCAGGTGGTCACAGTAGACCAAAGACTTACAGCCGAAAATCCAGATAAAGCTCCAGCCAGATGGCTTCCACCACAACCAGACAATCCCCCAAAGCTTCAGAACAAATCAGAGAGAACAAGAAGAAAGCGCAGGAGACTCTCCACAAGATGTTGTTCCTGTGCTCATTGACCCTCACAGGAGAAAATGACTGCTTGTTGGTCCAGGTTTCTTCTTCTTCTGCTTCTGTCCTCCACACTCACCCCCTCTTCAACACCCCCTACTCTCCCATACAGATCGCTACTTAAAGGACTTAATGAGGTGAATCTCGTTAGCCGTGGCAGGTAATGAACCCGATGACTCACATGTTTGTGATGGAGATTTAGAGACATGAGCTGATGTCATGTTGAGTGACACACGCATGTATTCACAGGCGTGACATTGGTGTTGTTGGATCTCAATTGTGCTCTTATGATGCTACATTTAGTTTTTGTTGAAAGCCATTCAATTAAGACAATTATCAAGATACAACATGATTTCATCTTCCCAAAAACAAAGTCAGTATTTGTCTCTCTGGATATCTAGAGGTGAAGAAATGAAGCAATGAACACAGATTTGGGGAGAGGAAATTAAACAAAGAGACACCTGCATGGAGAGTCTGGACTGAGACAGCAGCATCTGAGTCATAGAGAGAAGATAAGATTATTTACGAGCTGCCCAAACTATTAAAGAGGAAGTCACAGAGTGAGATCATCCCTCTAAATATATATATATATATATATAGAAATATAAATACAGGTCAGAAAAAAATGTTTTTCTCATTTGTGGTTGTTTAGTTTTCTGTTTTGTTAATGTTTGTTGTTCTCCTTAAGTTGAGAACTAAATTAAATACAAATATAAAGTACTAAATGAACATCTAATAAATGTGCCTTTGTTTGTGTTTTCAATGGTTTTACACACTCTAATGTAGTTACAACTTCTCCTATGAAGACATATTTTTCATCATTACACTTTTATTTTATTATATTGTCATTCAGTCTAGTTATTGACACATAATTAAGAAATACTTAAATCTGCTTACTTTCATAATAGTATGTTTAATCATTCATGAACGACAATCAGAATCAGAAGAGTTTTTTGCCAACTACGTTACACATACAAGGAATTTGGCTCAGCGAATGGTTTACATGAAGCTAATGAGTGCTGAATTGGGGAAGTTAAGTGTTACCCATGTGCATTCCTGTATTTCCTCTTTGCACATTTTCTGTGTTAGAATATCTTTGAATGTCTCCCCTCGGTGAGGCCTACTCTAATGTCCTCGTTGGCCCTCCCTCCTCTAAACTCTTCACCCAGCCCACTTAATGTCCTTCGATCCCTTGTATCCTTCTTTCCTTTTCCCGACCAGACCACTTTGGTTTCTGACATGCGGGGGGGGGGGGACACTTTAATGCCTTAACAAGATCACCCAGACAAGCCACTCCTCCTTCAAGCTCATGTTCAGTGACAGATCTGGGATCAGTTCACTCATCCAACCGTCGACCCTGTGTCAACAGTATTTCTCCTTGGAGGTTGAGCACGTTACCAACCGTACATCTGAGATACGCTAATATTCTCTAATTTCTTATATCAGCGGAGGATTTTTGATTAATCAATAAGACACACAACGCCTGTCAATTATTAACATAATCAAGCTAATTTTTGATGAGCAATGCACACTTTGTAAAATCCAGTGTGTAATGTTGGCTTGTGTGCGTGTGTCTGAAAGAATTCTCAGACATTTGAATTTAGCCAATTTCACCATCAGGGGATTCACTCAAACGTCTTGTGAACGTAGTATTTCTTTCTTCAAATGGCTCTCAGCCATGACCATTTTGGGGGGAATTAAAAATGGACTTCTCCAATGAGCTAGAGACAGACCAGAAAGCCTGCAATACCAGAAACAAACAGCAATACAGACTAGATTTAGACTTTCTTCATTTCATCCAAGACATTACAGTCGTGTGTTTTGTGTAATTCCATTTATTATTAACTGCTTCTCCTATTTAGGGTCGCGGGGCGCTGGAGCCGATTCCAGCTGGTTCACCCTGGACAGGTCATATAGAGACAGACAACCATTCTCATATTATTGCAGACTGATACCAGAGTTGTGAAATATTGTGGTCCTGCAGCTAAGACATCTTATAATACAACCATGTATCATTCTCCCATTTCATTCCACATATAATATCATGTCATTTGACTTTGGCCTAGTTGTGTAAACTAAAAATCTAAGTTCTGTATTTAACACAAAGACATTGATTTACTTTCTTTCAACAAATCTCCATTCACACATAACAATCTGTGATGCTCATGCCTATTGACAGCCTAAATGTACTTTTAGCATTGCCAAGGAAGAAGATCAGATACACAAACTCATACATACCCTCATTATACACACATACAAGTACACACAACCTCCCACACAAACACACACAAAATAATTATTTAACTACTAAAGAAGACATTCAATAACAAATTTATTTAAAAAAATACACATATTATTGTTATATTAGCGTAACACTGAAAATATACTTTTAAAAGTTGCATATAAGCTTTAGTAGCTACATTTTAGAGGTACAGTTCTATTTGTTCACATTTTGAAGCTGACTTGATGTACTTGCATGTGACGATCAGTCAGACAACAGCTGATGGTTCTGCACGTTTTAGCCCATTTACTTTCATTCACATATATTGATTAGCTCACCGTTTCATCCATCGGTTTTTCACTCATTTCTGTTTGTTTCTATCAAGTTTTAGCTTTCTTTTCAGCCGCAGCTGACTGAGTTACCTGATCAGCACCGAGCGACAGACAAAGGTGAACATGGTGCAGCGTTTAGCGTCCAAAGAGACAGACATTCCCCTCAGAAACTGATGGAGATCAAAATCAGAGCTAAAAGAGAGTGAATAATGGACTTTTCATCAGGTGGTCAGGAACACAACAGAAAAAAAAGTTATGTGTCTGCTGGGTGTGTAAACAGCCAACGGTTAAATGTTTACAATAACAACTTAAAGAGTATATATCAGAATTGTGTTCACAGGTCAACGCGTCCTCATACAATAGTTAATGCATTTTCCTACGCAAGTTACGTGACAAATAAATCAACGTTAACTTCTCTTCGAGGCCGGTTGTTGTCTGACCCTTCCACAAGTCCCGCCCACCCTGTGGGCTGTTGCTGTCGGCTTCATGTTTACGTGGATTACATACAAATTGAGTCTGGAGGATACTTACGAATTAGAGCGTGGTATTTTTCATCGGTATAACTTTGAACACTGCATGAGAACAGAGTGTTTATGAAATCCATCGTATACTGTGAATAAAATGACCTTGAGTTGCCTCACTCTAATTATGTAGATGTTTTCTTTCCCATTTATAACTCAATCAGCTGACTGAGGGCGTCAACAATCATCTGGTTGGAGTCAAACAAATAACTGCTTTCTCTGCTGTTATTTCAGTGGACGGTTTGACACCACCCACCTCTACTTCCCCTCAAGTTTTCCTCAGCACCACCTGTCTATAGGGTCCTTCCATTGAGCATAAAATCAGTCTACTTGCCAAAGACTCTTCACATAAAGTATTTCTTAAACCTTTCATATTTTGCGCATTATAACAAGCAAAGCAATGCATAACTTCTTTAGCCCGCCTCTCCTGATTGAAATGTGTTGAGAAAGTAATACTGCACAGGGCCAAGTGTCTATTCAGGGTCTCGTCCGCTCATGTCACAGCTGTTCCTCCACACTTGACTCCTTCCTGGATGATGAAGAGGCAGGAAGAAGGGATGACAGCGGGCAGTGGAAAGAGAGATGCGTGTTGAGGGCTCGTACTCCAGCATCCTGTCCAAGAGGTCAAACAACTGGTGGTGTTCTGTTCCATGTGACAACAAGTACTTCTGAAAAACACACAGAGAGGAACGTGTTGTTGTAAGGAGTTAATGTGGCTCAGGTTTAAAGGTTTGCACCCGCCGCAGCTCACCCTCAATGGTTTGCACTTGGCTTTCACGTATCGTCCGGCCATGGAGCACTGATTCCAGTTGAGACGCCCACGGTGGAAATACTTCTGCTTTCTGTGAAGAATAAAATGATGTTTTGTCCCATAACATTTGTTTCCGTGTGTTTTGTATAACAATGTACGGGAGTCTGTTACCTGCTGCTTTGGATCATTCTCTGAGGAACCGGTCCCTGTATGCTCTCCATCATAGCAAGATGCTCCTTGTTGTCATGAGTCTAAAAGCAGAGATCATGTCAACAAGCTCACAATCATACTACTTTCAGCATGCTCTAATTTGACCAATATAATCCCACATGTGACCTGGTACAGGGTGAAGCCCTCGTAGTATTCAAACAGGATGCACCCGATACTCCACACGTCACATGGGTGACTCCAACCCAACGCTGTGAGAGAGAGAAGAGGGATTAAACCTTCAACACAACTGAATAGGACTGAACGCTCCCGGTCCCTCCCTGGTCTTAACCAACGTCTCTTACCCAGTATGACCTCTGGAGCTCGATAGTGTCGTGTAGAGATGACGGCCGAGTGGTGTTCGTGGTCGAAGGTGGCGCTGCCAAAGTCAACGAGTCGCACTGTGGTGTCATTTATTCTCCGCTCATTGCACTTCTGAAGGGAGACAGGAAGTAAACAAGACAACCCTTTAGCCACATTCACAACACTTTACTTGGCGATTAAATTGGAAGTAAGCACGCTGGTGTTAGTATTGATCCCCTTTTGCAAAGGAAAACTGTGCACATGCAACAGTTTTAACAAAGAGATTGGAGAGAAAGAACCAAAATAACCGAGTGCAGTCCGAGGCCCAGCTGACCACACACACACTCCCATAGATGGTCTGCAGCCAGCTGTCTTAAAGCTAACATCTGTACAGTTGGTACGTTGGCTGTTTGGGGCAAATATACACAAAGTGTACAAACAATCCAGAGGCAAAATTTGAGGCGATGACTTGAGGCTTCAAAAGAAAATGTGCTTCACTTCTGAGCACGTTGACATGTGTGCTGATTAAAAAGATGAGATACACCAGGTCAACGACTGGACATTAGAGGAGCTGGTAGGTGGGGTTCTGTTAGTCAGACAGAGCCAGGCTAGCAATCAGCCCAGTTTACAGTCTTTACGCTAAGCTAAGCTAACATCCGCTGTCAGTGAAAATCGACCTTCTGAGCTAACTCCCAAAATGTAGAACTTTGCTTTTACAGACTTTTGCAGTTGCCAAGACACACAAATGGGTTCTTGAGCAAAACGATTGAAACCACTAACCCATGTTCTCTTTCTGTTGACCAGATATGATGAGCCAGGCACACATTGTTTCCTTTAAGTTTCTGAAACACACTTTTTTTGTAAATAATCACACACAGTTATCTACTTAAGATAATGTTAAACCTGCCCCTGAATGTCCTGTGAAAACAGCAATTAGATCACTTAGAACACTATAAATAAGATTCCGGTTTGCTTCTTGGTGGCAACAACAATGGAGGCCAATTTTGGAGAGAGAGTTAGAGGACTGCAATTGCAATGCACTGTATTTTGTTTACAGTATACTACGTTCATGATCATCTTAAACTAATTATGCGTGATACTGTTTGTTGGTTAGTTAGATTAGTATTAAGAATAAACATGTTTGTTTGTTTTCCTTTTGCTTTTGAGTCCATTTACAACGCGCTACAAATAAAAATACCAAAGACTGTAGATAATCGTGTTTTATACTTAGGACATCAGTGGGCAGTCGGCATCTGGAACCAGCTATTATTTTGGTGTTTGTTCAAAGTTGTGATTTGTTTTGACAATATATTTGAATAAATTGTTTGCTTTTACAAGCGATGAAAGATATTTTTCTTATTTTGTGTATTATTTTGTTTTGGGGCAGAAAGGGCCAGAGTTTTCAAAATTGTAATAGTAGTTGCAAAAAAACTAGAAGTACAATAAATCAAAGTTTAACCAGTAAGTCTGCAAAGAATATTTACAAAACAGAAGATGTGTGCATTTGTAATTCAAATATCTTTGGCTAACCTGGGGGTTTGATTAAAAGCTTTGTGATTGTCTCACTGCTCATAAGAACAAAACAACATCTCATAAAAGATGCCACACATTGTCCCGCTCAGGTCTTCAAACATAACCTGTGCCTGAACACAAAATTTGCATCCAAATGAGCAACGACAGAGCAAATCTCCCAGGTCGCCCTGCCGCCACTAACCCCTGCTTATTTAACATCCCGTCGCTCTTTCACCCCCAAAGGTCCCTGCCTCCTGCCTGCAGTTGTTTACCTTCTCAGCGTTGTATACAAGGGAGTAGTCTGAGTTGACGAAGAGGATGTTCTCGGGCTTCAGGTCGGTGTGAGTCAGCTTGTTGTCATGGAGAACTGCAGTGAGAACAGAGGGAGGAGGGGAAGTAGATTGAGCCAATGCCCTCGTCTTGTCCAGTTCTTTGTTGTCAGTCAGACCGGGATAGAATAATAAATTATCTTTCACTTTAATCTGCATGGGGAACCAGGAGCACGTCTATCATCTTCAGTTAACAGTCACCCTCTAAATACCTACCTGCACGGGACAGCTGCTTTTAACCGCTTACTGTCCTCACTTACATTGATCCTAAAGTACAAGAGAAGAAGCAGCGGTACAGTTGGTGTGATGCGTGTTGGACTCACAGCGGACAGCGTGGCAGATCTGGTGGGCCATGTGTCGGATCTGGTTAATGGGATAAGGCAGGAAGTTGTTTGCTTTCAAGAAGTCAAAGGTGCTGAGAGACAACAGCTCAAAACAGATGCACATGTGGCCGTAGTAGTTAAACCAGTCCAGCATCTGCACACAGTGACTGATGGGAAAAGAAGATGGTGGTAATTGTTCAGCACAGCGTGGTAACTCAGGTCCAGTGCAAAGGAAGGGAGAAGAAACAAGCAACACGTACACATTAGTAAACATGTACATAGAAAAACATGTCCAGTTCAGTTCCCAGCATAATGCAAACAAGACCAGTAAGAGCACGGTTCAGAGCAGCACAGGTCAGTGGGTGGGAACTTGTGGCACGAGAGCTACCAAGGAGAGTTAAGTGGTCCGATTGCTGGAGCAAAGAAGCTGCTTTTGAACTGTGTGGTGTTGGTTGAGTTCAGACACACAGATGAAATGTATCAGACATGAAAAGCGTCTCAATGAGAAACTACTCACTGTCTGTTGTCTGGATCTCTCTTGCTGATCTTCTCCAAAACATTGATTTCCAGTTTGGCTGCTTCTCTGTATTTCTCCAAGTTCTTAATGATCTTCAGAGCAATTGGATTTCCTCCTCTGTGTTAAAACACGGCCGTTAAAAGCACTAAACACACATTGCATTTGGGTCCGAGTATCATTATTATTAGATGAAGCAAAGCACCTGCTGCGGTCCGAGCATTGCACCACCTTCCCAAAGGTTCCCTCACCTAGATTGTCGACTATCTCATCTGGAAGAGAATTTAAGGTTAAACTAAAGCCGGAGCGGTTTATTTTGCAACGGCTGCCAACACGTACAACTGATACCTACATCTGTCTTCGAGGACGTCCCCACTTTTGTAGATCAGGTGGCCGTTCTCAGTGTCTCTCTCATTATCGCCTGCAGCCCCACTGCTGCTTCGCTGGAAGCAAAGGCACATTTATGACAGGTGGAGCAAAAGAGAAATCTGGGTTGGGATCAACCTTCCTCTGTGCCTTTCCCCACTAACGGCTGAGACGACGCGAGTGACATCTGACCTATGGGGCTTAAAGGGCAAAGGTCATCAGGTGGATTCTTGAACACTGATACAAAACGTACGTGCAGACAAAAGCACACATAGCGAAACTAATCCGCATTCAAAGGAGCTTAGTTTGACACATTTCTCTATAATTGCAGACTGAATGCAGCCGTGATCAAATAAAAACATCCTCCAGAATGTGAGCTTTTGCATTGAGATTGATCCTGATGAGCCACGTTGGTTCTAAAGGAGGTTAATAAGAAATGTCAAATGACTTCTGGCCTCTTCGGAGGAGCGGAGGCTCTATTTCCATCCACATTCTGAGACTGTTATTAATATCAGAAGCCCAGCATGTGCTGAGGAGACACTTACTGCAGGACATGGGCCACGAAACAGACTGTACACAAACACATGTAAACACAAACAGACTGCACACACGATTTGTGGAGCTGGATGGAAAAGTTATGAATTAAACCACATAGTGCGAATGATTTCCGGTCAAATGTAAACCACGATGCAGAAGTGACAGTTGAGATTCTTTGTAGAAAGAAATAGAAGCAAGAAAACAACAAGTGCATACACAGAAACATGGAGATACTCACAGAGATGCAGAGGAAAATACAGTCCAGAAAACACTCATAGAGAGAGCACACTTCTGTCTTTCCCATTATGCAGAAGCACAGAGCTGCTCGGAGATGCTTCAGTGAAAGAGGATGGAGGAGCGTAATAAAGGTCAAGAGGAGAGGCAGGTGAAGCAAAAGCAGGACAACCAGACGACCAGGAGTTGTGGAGAGAAAAAGCACAAAGGACGGGACCATACAATATTAAAGCAACGGTAAAGTAAAATACAGCTTGCGGTGTTGCCCGCGGAAACCAGAAGTGGCGGTGAGAAACTAAAACCGACAGAAGGAAAAATAGCTTCAGCAGAATAAGGAAAAGTTCAAATCAAACAGAATCGAAAAAGAAAGACAAAAACAGAAAGCGACAGACAGAAATGAGACGAAGAGACAGGAGGAGGAGGACAGATAGAGAACTGAGATGCTAATTATAAACTTTGGTCACAACCCCCTGAGAAAGTCTTCAGAGGAGAATCAAGATGTGGTCAGGGGGAGGAGAGATCCAGTTTCACTCATCTTACTTACTCTCCTCCTTAACCTCTGCGACATGTTTTGCCACACCTGCTCTGCTCTGCATGCTTCACACATGCCTTTCAATAGACAGTACGTTCCCTCTTTACAAAAATGACTGACAGAGCTCTCATAAAGATTTTATTTTGGAGTTCACATGCAGCAGGTAAAGTATTTAAAAAACTAAAATCATTTCAAATATGTTAACAAGACACACCAACAACAAATCTCATGAAGGGATGAGTAACATTATCGCATTATTAACATTAACGCATTATTATGTGTCTTCTTGGTCTCTGAGGAAGTGAACAGGAGGAAACAGACGAGTGTACTTCTATCAGACTGAACAACGATGTGATGAATTTGTTTTTGGGGGGGCTTGTGGGGACTCGAGAGCCCTTGTACACCTCACACCGTGAGATGCACCTCTTCGTAGTTGTTTCCAGGGAATATCAGTATGTCCCCATAAGGCTCGTCCTGCTCCACGCGCACCTGCCTGGCCGACAAAGTCTCTGCAGACAAGACACAAACACAGAGTTTAAAACATCCACTCAGTGAAAATAGAAACAAATGATTTGACAAAAAGATCAATGGAGGAAAAATTAGGCTATTGGCACGTGAACAAAATTATGTCGGACTTTTACCCACACTAAAAGTGTTGAATCCAATTATTTTTCTATGAAATACTGTTCATGAATGACCCCAGTGTGTTATTGGTCCCTCAGTTCCTCCACCTCATGATTAAAGCTTCCACTCGTGACACCATTTTGTATTTTTAAGGATCTCCAACAGAACAACTGATTACAGAGTTTCCTCCACTGACAACGCTGTGACAAAAACACCATTTCAACAGAACTGAAACTGATTCCTTACCCAGAAGCCTCTGAAAGGTGTTGCTGACGGCTCTGCGGTCGACGTCTGGCGGCAGAAGAGACTGAAACACCACCGCTGCCGCTTCATGCTCGGGAAAACCCGGCAGCAGCCTTGAAAACACAAGAAAACACAAGCACGCGGTCGCGTTCGGATCTCCAAACTCATCAGATGCGAAGACTGGGAAAAAACAAACGTCTCAACTCAGAGCTTTTACAGGTCAGTCACGGTATTGCGTTCCCTGTCATTACCATGGAAACTCTGGTGCAGCCATCCCCAGCAGCTCGTCCACCACCTCTGGGATGTCCTGCAGTGCAGAAACAGACCTGGAGAAGGTGGACCTGCCAACACACACCTGCGCATAAGCACGTCTGCACTCACACTCTTCACATATTGTTTTTTTTTTTTGAGGTTTATGTTTTTTTTTATGCTACCTACCCTTCTTTCTCTGATTCATACATGGGGGAGATCTCTCGAGTCACCTCCTTTTGGTCGGAGTGCTCCAGCAGCAGTGAGCCAGGCTCTGGACAAACACACACACATTTGAGGTCATTGCATTGGCTCGTATCTGTTCCCTGGAGGCTTGCCCTGACCCTTAACCATAAGTGATACATGCCTAACCCCGACCTCTGACCTCAGCTTCACCTCAGGGAAGACATAAAACCACTGAATGCAACTACAGTGGAAGCAACTTCACCCCCAGATAAACAAGAACTATCTGTCCCCGGTCAACTGGTTTGGGGTCAGTCTCCACCACACAGTCTCATGGTGTACCTGACACATCAAACAACTCTGGTTCTGCCACAGCTCTGGGGACCTGCATTCACACACAGACACGCACACACACACACAATCAGTCAATTAATTTTGTGACATTTCCCATCTTCTCCCAGCACAAAAATAGCAAAAGAATAAACGTCCCTCCACACCTCCTCTCTTTCCACTGCCTCAGCCACCTCGCCCTCTCTTTCCTTTTCAGAATCAGTGGACTCGAGCCCTCTCTCCCCAACCCGCAGGTCCGAGCCCGAGACAGGCACTGTGGTCGCAGCCCGTCTCCATAGAAACAGCACTTCTTCAGGCAAGACTGCAGGAGAATTTCTTTCAATTTATAAAACATAATTTAGAGTGCAACACAGGAAGAAGGCTGTTGTTCAGTGGTTATGGGAAGGAATCACACGTGTAAAGGTGTTACTCACGAGTGCAGGGATTGTTGAGGAGCTCCGCAGCAGAGAGCAGCCTGCGGCAAGGCGACGGTGGGTAAGGTGCTGGTCTGGTCCCAGTCAGAGGGTCAGCGATCTGCTGCTGCAGCACCTCCTGGTCGATCTGCGTCTGCGAGTCAAAGAAGATCAGCTGCCTCTTCCTCCTCGTCTTCACCTTTGGAGAAGGCTCGTCCTGAGCATGGGAGGGGTGTGGGAGGTAAGTTTACCAGAAGTAAGTTCACCAGAACTAAATAAAAATAAATAAAAACCTTTGGGTTTACACTCCCTCAGCTTGACATTTGCTTTGTTACTTTTACCCAACTCTTTTATTCATTGGAAAAAACACCTCCAATAGACCTTTAACCACTGGACCACAATATATTGGATAACACTGTAATAATTTTAAGTGCAGGCTTGCTGGACTTTATTGATAATGTATTAACATTTATAACTGCAGACTGAACAGGTTATTAACCTGGAAGTCCCGGCCATTTATCAATCTGAATCTGATCTTAAACACATCGGTGTGCTTGCACCTCTGACTGTCGGGTTGGTCCTTTACGTCCCTCTGCTGCAGATGGCGGGGACGGGACAACGGGCCAAGAGACGGGGGTGAGCTGGTCTGACGGGGGTCCAGGCTTCTCCACGGACAGGTCTGGCTCTTCCTGAGGCAACAGCATGGCGTCCTCACTAGAATACGTGGTGAGCTGTGATCTGACACATGTAGAAACACCGTCAGTGTGCGCTTGTGTGGATCTGCGTGTGCTTGTGCTGATGTCTCTACGTGCATCTGGATCCTTTACTCAATAGGGGATCCTAGGAGCTCTGTTGTTCTCCCTTTCTCCTGGACTCTTTCCATCTCCCTCTCTTCTAAATCCTCTGTTCCAAAAGATTAAAGACAGACAGAAACGTGACAACGTTATTTACACCCTTGTCTATTGAGGGAAAGGAGCTCCTAGTTTTACCACACACCTTCTGGAAAGTGATCCGTTTGGGCCAGGAGCAAGTCAATAGTATCTGGATGCTGTTCGATGAGCTCCTCGCCCTCAAACTAGCATTAAGGAGAAAGGAGGAGAAGGGATGAATGCAAGTGAAGACCGCCAGGACACACAAATGTGCACGTGAGCTTCTCCTGACAGTCGTACCTCTGCAACAGGGATCGTGACAGGCTGCGTCTCTCTCAGAGTAATGCGGTCTGGAGATGCAGTTATGCCTGGGGTAAAACATGGGTGACTTTAATGAAAACAATCCCATTGTTTCAACAAACCAGTAGGAGAGAACACAACTAATCAAGCTGCAATTAGAGTTCTCTAATTAGTTCTCTTCTGCAGAGTGAAATGCAGCTACGGGACACTTTTCATCCTCCTCGGCCAATTAGGAGGATGTTGTTGAAGGCCGTCTGCTCTGCCTTGACCTGATCTCTCTGGATTTCTGACTGGATTTGCACAATCTGAGCTCTGTCTATTCCTGTGACCTGTAGGTATTCCTGTGCATATTGCTGCATGCAATCCGACATATTGCACACTTCTGGACATGTTTTCGCATGTCGTTCTGGAAATCTGCACAGCTGACATTTAATTAATGCTGATAATCAAAGCATCAGGACAGGCCTTGTGTATTTCCTTTCAATAGCATTTCAAGCAAGCATGATGTAATCCTTCCTTCTGGACATTAAAAGATCCTTTCTTAATGGGCTGCCGATGTTAAGTGATTGGGGACAAAGAACAATCCTACGCTAGAGCAAAAATATTTCCAGGTATTTATCGGAATTTGGTGGACTGCCCGTTTAAATGTGCTGAATTTGTTAAAGTCTTTCTATTATTCTTGTATTCCTGTATTGTGTTATCAGTTAAAAAGTTAACCTTGATTAAAGGGAAACTGTGCTGATTTCATCTGCACACATTGCGGTGACACAGGTCTGGTTCAAATTCTACCATATGCCAATTTATTCCGTTTTCTGGACCTGCAATGCCCCAATGCCCTGAAGAGATCATTATGTCCATGTCATCGCAGCACATCAAGTCATCCTACCGCTCTCTAGTGCAGCAGCGGTTGGAGTTGGACTCGTTTCAGGAGATCTTTCTCTCAGATACATCTGACCCATCTGAAAGACAGAAGAGTACACATATTTTACCAGTACAAATATTTACTTTCAGTTACAAGTGTTGGCTACGTGTTAAATCTCCTTCATCATCTGGTATTTGGGTACCTGTAACAGTGTATTTGGACTGGGTATGGGCTCCTGCATGTACATCACTCCGAATAAAGGGTCAGGTGCTCCTTCTGCCTCCTCCAGGAGAGACAGGGCGTCAAGAAAGTCCACAGCTTGTCTGAGAGTCGACAGGAGGCCCAGCGGAAAGAAACAGGAGTCACTTTGTGTTTATACTGTAAGTGGAAACAATCCATGAAATGTTGAGCACTTGTTCTCACCTGCTGTGCCCATCAACATCAATTTTCTGGGATGTTTTCCGTTTCACCAGCTGGCCCACAACGGTCTGAAGATCCTCTGCAAGGACACAAGTCTTCCATTAGTGTGTTTTCACCCCTATTGTTAACAATCCGGATTTCCAGCCTATGTCGTCTGATGCTGGTCTCAGACAGTGCTGCACAATTACATTAATAGAATGGAGGACTTATTTGCAGATAAAGCATTATATGCTGCAGGGCACATCAATAATTTCCAACGGCGAAAGATCTGAAAAAAGATGTCCTGTTGAAATTCTCATCTTTCGAACAACTGGAAAGATGTCCGTCAGTCTATTGTATAAGGCTATGAGTCCTGCACTTTACAACGAGCTGCCTGTCACGGTTGATGAAGAAGAGAGGAAAGACATCTGGAGACATGCCAAATCCATTTCAGTCTGCCAATTGGATGCATGTATCATCCAACTGTAGACATCCATTAAGCTCTACTCCTTCACCAAAGACAAGACAGTTGTACCCTTTTTTCATCACGTCATAAGCTGCAACACAGCATGTGATAAAATGTGATAATTTAGAAAACATAATAAGTCTGGAACTGGAGTTGGACCCAGTGTCCCTCATCCGCTAACATGTAACATTAAAAAACAATTAAATCTGTTAAAGACTGGAAGAGTGCATTTGTATGTAGTAGCATTAGAAAACCTTTCATTTAAACAGACTTCCTGAACGACTTCCTGTCATCATGCTGCAGGCATCGTCTTGATTGTTCTGATTGCACATTATCATTGTAACTCTGGTGAATCTGTGTTTAGTTTGTTTCTTTCTAATAATTAGTCTTTTCTACTTTTTCTTTGCATCGTCTACTTGTGAAAATGTTTTAAAAAAAGAACTAATAAATATGTTGTGAAAAAAGAACCAGCGCACATCTCTTTCCTCCAGTCTGTTGACAACTTCTTACCCAGGAAAATAGCACACTGTCGGTGGAAGACGAGGACGACGCCATACTGGAGTTGGGATGAGAGGTAGAGGGAGAAGCGAGGTCGTGGCAGGTCAGGTCGAGGCGGTGGGACCTGCTCCAGCAAGTAGTTCATGATGTCATCACTGTATGGACATTAGCTTTATGTAATTGGATTCACAGTTCAGACTATTCTAAATACGTGACTATGACTGCAATCACTTCTTACCAGGTTCTGTTGACGTTGACTTTTAGGAAATCCCGGCGAGGAACTCGGATTCCTTTTGTAGCAACCAGCCTGAAATGGACACGGAGACATTTCATGTTTAATCTACTGTACGAGAACTTGTAAGAACGGTAATTGAGGTTGGGACAAGTCTCTGATGTAAACCCTAGACCACACCCACACACACACACACACACACACACACACACACACACACGAACGCACACACACACACACACACACACACGCACACACGCACGAACGCACACACACACACACACACACACACGTTGTTTACAGCACTCCTTTGCTCAGCAATCTAAACAAAATAGTTAGAAAGATCAAACAGCTTGTTATAATTTACAGCATTTGATAAGAGCACTGAAAGAGGCAATTGAAGATGCCCCACATCAAAGCTGAAGTTTTATTAGATTTTTAAAAGTATATTTTGTCATTGTATTGATATTGCTGAATTTGAATCCGTACTTGCTAATACATCAGTGCTCTCTCTAAAATAGTTTTTCATGCAAAGGTTCCCCATTGTACAGCATTACTAAATTAATGTTAACTGTTTTAAGGAAATAATTTGATGGCATCTTTTTCATGACATCAGTAAAATAATGCCTTATATACTTAATTCCTGAATAATCAAAATCCTCTGTACTTAATTATTGTAATGTAAAAAATACGAAGACATTAAGAAATAAAGAGTGTTCTCATTTCAGCAGTAATTGCAACTCCAAGCTGACATGCATTTTCTTTTTCTCATGTGACCTATGACCCTGACCTCATCTTCAAAGCTGCTGCCTTAAGGGACTTCAAAGCCACAGACTTGTTGTTTTGGTTGTAGTCTGTTGCAGGTGTTTGTTTTCTTTGCCACCGGTGCACCTGCACTCTGGGCTTTTTTTTCATACTGTATATGCAAGTGTGTATCCTCAAATAGTATTTGTATTGTATATGATGGAAAATCAAGGTTTTAAAATTGTATATTTTGAAATACACCCAAAAAAAAGTGCGTTGGTTGTATACCTGGGTAATGTTTTATTTCGGAAAAAAATCTCGAGCTTTTTAACAGATCTAAGAAAAAAAAGCATTTAAATCCTCCTTTACATTCATTATTAAGATGTCCGTCTACTTAATTGGGATTTACTTAACGAGATTAAATGAAGATTGGGGCATCAATTTCAATTTTAGTGACCTGGATTTCATATGTAAAGTATTTGAGGGACGATGGACACAATTCCGTTGATTTTCAAAAGGTTTTACTGCTAAATGTATTTATATTTTTACTATAAACCAACTTCCAGTTAACATAACCGCAGCGTGAAAGTCTCTAAAACATGATAATAAATTACAAATACAGTTAAAAAGATTCCCCATTAATAACGGGCTTATAATACACGTAATACCCGGTAACGAACTCCGACCACGTCCGAAACGTGCCCATTTTAACTTCACTAGTTAATATATTATTATTATTATTTTACTCACCAGATTGTAGAGAAACATCCTGTATGTCGCTGCAAAACTGTGGGGTAGTAAAACATTTTAGAAAATCTTGGGAAAGATCGCCAAGATATAGCGGATAAAATGCAGCTATGAATCTACTCCAGAGCGGTTTTCAGTGGCGAGGTTTATTGTTATTTGAGACAAGCTGATTGGTCAGTCACCGTGAGCCAATTAAAATAAAGAGAATACAAGAAAAGTATGTATTCAACTGTATGATAACCACATTAGGACAGAATATGTGTTACCAGATGCTTTAGTTACATAAAATGAAATGCTTGCGCAGCATTAGCGATATTCATATTTTTTTTTATAAATGATGTGGTAAGAATTACATATATATATATAATTAAAATCATACATTTGTGAACATACCTCTTCACTACATTTGCTCTTCAATTGTGATTTTTCCCTCTTACAATCGTTCCCATAATAATTAAACAGATTCACCTTGAGATTGTATCATTTATCTTTTTTCTTTGTATGGACTACTTGTTTTCCACAAAAGAACAAGCTGTGGGAGCTTTGACTCCTTGAAGGAAACAGCATTTTATTCAAATGTAAAGAAAAACATCATGGATAAAATGAGACAAAACAGGAAACACGGTCATATAAAATAAAGGCAACATAACAACTGTAATAAAAGACAATGCTCAACTTAAAAATAAACAGCCGGGTGCTAAAAGGGATCCTTTAAGGGTCCTACAGATACAGTGAAGGCAGTGAAGTCAGTGATGGCTGCAGATCACAGCAGTCTTCCTCTGCACTCCGTGGACCCGCAGCAGCAGAGCAGCACCTTCCCCTCCACGCTGCCCACCTCGTAGTTGTAGTCCCAGGTCAGCTCTGTGCCGGCACGGATCCGCCTGCACGAGGAACCAAGCAGGCAAGTAAGTGGGTGCAGGATAAGAGCTCATCAATACGTTATGTAGCAAATGTAGTGCATTGATTACTGCATAAATTATTGCCTTCTCCTGGACCAGTAGGTGGCGTTAATACGGTATAAACACCCCATAAAGCCTCCTTAGACAAGAACGCATAGGGATGGGCGATAATTCAATATGACAAGTCATGAAATGATATTTCGGGGAAATATCATGATACACAATTGTGTTGTCTAAACTGATAAGAGGCTCATTCTAATTTCTCAGAAAATCTGATATTATGAGGGAATATCATTTGAAGACATCACTCTACATTACCACTTAGTTTGTGCAACTGGAATCCAACTCGCAACCTTTAAGCTCCATTTCCCCATATGTGCATGTTGACATAGTCACTGTGTAGTCGGAAACATTTATCTATTTTTCTCTATAATTTCAATTCACATTTTTATAATTTAAAAACAACTTTTTTTTTAATAAAAGGAGAAAATACTTAGTACTTTTTATTCGTCAAGTATTTAATTACTGTACAAAAATAGGCATTACCGTGTAGTTATCTGATATGGACTATTTGTTTATTTAATTACCAGAGGACATACTATACCGCAACATATATTGTTATCGAGATATGAAATGACCAACATCAGGATTTAAGATTTCATCCAGAATTTGTTTCAAAACTCACTTGCTGGCAAAGAACGCCACCCAGGGAAACCTCAAGTCGTGTGTGTCCACAAACACATTCTGGACGAAGAGGTTCGGACTACAGCTGTGCTGCAATGCAAAGAGCAGATAGATATGACCAAATAGAATATATATACACATCGGACCATAAGCAATGGGCACAAATTGAGATCTTTCAGATTACACACTTACATTGAGGTAACGTCCAAGGTTTCCTTCCAACTTGGCATCAATGATGTAGCAGGACTCTTCACCGTCAAAGAACAGGCGGGTGTTTTTGGGAGCGTAATCCCCACCTCCTCCGGTCTGACCCTGCTGTCCTGTTTTTCCGGCCTGGCCTCCTGGCCCTCCCCCGCCTCCAGGTGTACCCGTTTTCACCATCATCCCGTGGCCGCTCTTGAGAGCGATGCCACGCGTTGATTTCACTGCTACCTGCTTCTTAGTCACACCTGAACCAGAACAGGAGCAACAGGAGTGAGCAAGACAGGACAGAAGTGACAACGGTCAAAACCATGGAGACATTATCAGTGCTGTGTAGATTCAAGTATCTCCTAATTTCTCCCTTTTCTCCTCCTCACCCAGGGTAACTTTTTCTCTCTCCTTGTTGTCATCAGATCCAGAGCTGATGGTCTGAACCTCATCGCTGTCAGAGAGAGTCATCACGTCCTGCTTCTTCCCCGGTTCGGACTTCACTTGACTGCAAGAAACACAAAATTAATCTAAAAAGCAATCCAACTTTTGATGAGTTTAATGATGTGTTGAATTATTGTTCAAATTATGTTTAATACTATGTTTTTTCCAAGCATAATCGTTTAAGTGCAACGCACCTCTTGCCGTCTCCAGATTCCTGCGATGGAAAACAGAAAATCAAGGGTTATCGACCGTTGTGCGAGACAATCATGATGATAAGAACCACCTTTTACAATCAATCCTCTTACAAAAGATAACATATCTAGGATGAGAGTTCTAATGAGCAGAAATGGAAGAATGTTGTTTATATTTTTGTGTGGGATACTCCAATTATCTTAAAAAGGCTTCGCACACAGAGCTTAAATCCGTGACACATTATTCCTACTTTATCTTCTTGTTACTCACCTTCTTCAGCCCCTGGCTGGTGAGCCAGGAAGCCACTTTGCTTTTGCCCGTCTCTTCTGGCATGGACGGCGGCTTATCGTCATCAGTTCCTCTGGCTGACGCGCTCAATCCATCTTTACTGTCTTGACTCCCTGGGGCAGGAAGGAGAGGTGCGTTAGATTCACTACATCAATGCACAGGAAACAATGCAGATATTCCCCAAAATATGAGGGGTGTACAATGTCACGGTATAACCTTTAAATTAACTACATTTGGCACATTTGCTAATTTAGTCTCAAAACATGTTTAATTTCAAATGATAAGAAATGAAAAAAGCATAACAATAAAACTGAATTTTAAAAAAGGTTCAAATGTTTTAATTTAGCAAAATTGTTGTTATTATTGTATTTAACGTTTAATCACTGCTGCTCAGCTGGAAACAGCTCGCCTGGCTCTGAAAAAAAAATATATTAGCTCCTCTAAAGATCCCTAATTAATATGTTATATACATTTTTTTTAATCTGTACAACAAAATTGTAGTTTTACAGTAATTATGTACCAGACTATTTCACCAGCTCACCTTCCTTGTTGCCCTTGACCTGACCACGTGTGGTGTAACTCCTCCACACAGAGCTGGAGCTGAAATAGTTGTCCTTCACAAACGTGTCATCGGAACTGTCACTTTCCTCTTCGCTCTTTGAATCCTTGTCGTCGTCTTCGTTGCTGTCCCCTGATGAGCTTGGGTTTTGGGCTGTACAAAATACATAAATAAATAAAACACGTGAGAAGGAGGATAAAATAACAGCTGGGGTCGAGAGAAAAAAAACAAAAACACAGCAACAATTTTAAACCGATCCCTTTGGGACCAGCTTGTTCTCTCACCTTTGGACTTGGACTCACACTTTTTGGGCTGTCTCCCAATAGGGTGAGCTGATACTAAAGCAGATGGTTGGATTTTTATTCTCGACACGTCCACGCCGCTGCCCTCGCTGTCCGAACAGTGAGCCTCGCTCTCGTAGCCCTCTTTGAAGTTCTCCACACTCTCTATGTGGTCCAGATTGGCGAAATACTCGTCGCCCATCTCTAGACCTTCTCTGTCGGCAAAGTCGTCGGTCAAGATTTTACCTGGTAAAGTGGAAGAGAAAGGGAGAGAGGAAAAAGTCCTTTTGAAATCAAGTCATGCTGTTGTATTGCAATGAATAAACGGATAAAGCTGTCTGCATGCGTTTCTGTTTTCCATGATGCATCCATCTGTATCTTCTTAGAAGTCTGTTCCTTTCCTCACCAGCATAGATGCAGACAAAAGAGCCCTTGGCCACGTCATCCAGACAGCGGATGCCCCAGCCTTTGTTCTGGGTCTTGAAGAGCTGGAGGCGCACCTGCAGGCCATGTTGCACCAACCGGTTGGTGCACATCTGACTACAGCATTTGCACCGCTTGTTACACTCGTAGATCCTGAGAGAGAGTGCAGGAAAGAAAAACAAAATAGGACCAAGGGAAGGAGAGATGATGGCCAATAGGATTAGATAACCAAAATAGCAATTATATTCAAAAGTTATTATCTCTCAGCAGAGTGCGAGTACAATGTCTGACCCTGTTGGGAGGCACTCCTCTAATCGTTTGTGCGAAAAACCAGCATTTGGATTGATCTGTGCCCCTGGTGTACAACCTGTAGCCTGAAGGGTCAGCTGGTGGCAAGAGCACTTGGACCTGTAACAAATACGCAATGACGGGTTTAGAATATTAAAAGTGGGAGAAATTCTGAAAAACAATGTGTCAACAATTTCACTAACTTGTCGCGACAGCCGTCTGTGCAGTCGCATCCAACCAGGAAGTCTGGACTGGTGTTGATGTATACTCCATCTTCAGGAATACGCTCTTTACCTTGAAGAGAGGAAGAAATAACTTATTCCACAGTGATCTTTCAAGGGAGGTCGGGGCAGCAAAACAGCTGCATGGAAAGGTAATTATTTCTGATTTATTTTTGCACAAAAGACCTACAGGTGAAGCTAGAAGATAGTCTACAACAATAGCTAAAAGCAAGATCAACAAAAAACACTTTTTTTTTTTTTAAACATAAAAAAGGGGGATAGAAGAGCAACTAGGGGGTCAAATAGAAATCGAATCTAAAAAAAAAAAAATCCTGCTGTGACTAATTTCTTTGTCGGATGTCGAGATTTAATCATATGTACAAACTGCATGTATCAATGCACCCACTAGAGAACAAACTAATGCTAGGATTAGACTAAATATCAGCCCAATAATGGCTCAACTTGCATATTTTGTCTGTGTCATCGTGGAGGACAACTGACGCAGCATTGCATGAGAGAAACTAACAACTTCTATGACCGCAAGGAGCAGACTGTAATCATGAATTTGGCCAAAAGCACCTCCTTTAATGAAAGACGAGCAAGCTTTGAAAGCTTGAGGTGATACATTAAGTCTGCAATGTCTCTCGGCCAAATCACAGCGAGAATATAAAAAAGTGCTCCGCTGAATGAGCATTGCACTCCTATAACACAAAAGCTTAAATTTAATGCAGCGGGTGATTTCTTTTTAAAATCGACACATTCTTCATCGTCAAAACATGGCATCTACATTGCTATTTAAATCGGCGAAAGTTCAGCCTGAAATCCGGATGAGTTGTGCGAGTAGCACTGATGTAGCCTCGAGCCGCTAAACTGGTGTTCTGACTCAACTGACGCCGACACAAGTGATACCTTTGAGGCAATTTATCAGACTTGGCATTGTTACGCGATATCAAAACGGCGTCGTCTGAATCTTCCTTTGTTAACATCTCAATGGGATTCTTACTGTAAGCTACTTTAGGAGGCGGGGTGGAATCAATCTCGTTGACGCAGGAGAGCGGGATGTCCTCTTTTCCACTCGTGATGTCGGGAATGTAATAGAACGGCCTCTGCGGCTGAAATGGACGGTCCACGAGCACATAGGGGTCGAGACAGAACATCTCTAAGAATATAAAGTCACAGCGTGTCTGGAAGAGGTAGTGCTGGATCTCTGCCATGTTGCGCAGGCAAAGACCACACGGAGCCTTGTAGATCACGTGGAAGGACATCTGAGGGGTGGACATGCAGAAGACAAGAGATTCTGTTTAACTGCAAGGATGTTAAAGGAAAACTGTATATTTGAAGTTAAGGGAGAAAGAAACTCTAGCTCAGGGTTAAGCCTCATATTTGCACTACATTACTGTAATCTTCCTTCATATGTACCTTGCGGTTGACTTTTCGTCTTCCTGTCATGCGTCTGAAATCGTACAGTAACGGTGTGAGGAGGGGGTTCTTTCCTCGGTGCATGTCTGACTTTGCAGGTCGGACACGATTCAGACACGCTAGCTGACAAGTGTGTGCAAGGTAGAAGATGCGGTCCGTCGGGGCACGGTATGAGGGCTGATGTGGGACGGTGGCCATCGTGTGGGCCACAGGAGGGGTTGCGACAGCCAGAGTGGGCAGTCTTTGATACGACTGTGTGAAAGCAGGTGAAGCAGTACTTTGGACACTCAGAATTCTTGCACTATGGATTGACGAAAAACCACAGAAGAGAAAAAGACAGGTTAACATTAAATATCTAAGATGAGATCACTTTCAAAAGTACTTTATATTTGTTCTATGTCACAACAGGGATTGACTCGCTTCGAGCCAAAATGGCTGTTTGAGGAACTGCAGTTTTTGGCACTTTCACATAGGCTTCAGTTCTCAGCACTGGAGGTTGATGCTTAGCAGCAACATATGATACCAAAGTATAAGGTGGACTCACCTAGTGAGGTCACTGGGACTGGGAGAAAGAGACTGCATCATGATTTTCGAGGCATGAGTGCCTCCCACCCCTGGGACAAAGGCAGAAGTACTCTTCTTTGCCATCTGATGTTTATTGCTTGAAGACAGCAAGGAGAGAAATGACAGTCAGTCAATATCAAGTCTCCACTTCCTTTCAATCCGTCTGGGTTTAAAGCTCCACTTATCCATATTGTTTTTAATTTACAAAGCAACCAACCGTTGGAGGTGAAGCTAAATACAAACTTTTAAAACAAAGCAACTGTTTGCTAACAAGTATGTATAAAGTGATGTCAATTTAGTTTTTCAAACTTTTTTGTGTGGCAAAACACATCAATCAATCCAGCTTTGAGGAGGTGCTGAAAAATAAATGTGCACAAAAAGAAAAGCAGTATTTTATGATGCTGCCATATAACTTAATAAAAAAAGACAGAGGTTCCCGTTAGGTTACTTTATGGGTTGGGCGAAGGTAAATTATAACGGTATAACGTTAAATTATAATGTGTTCACATATAATCTCGTTAAATGTCGAATAATAGATATTAGGGAGAGCATTATGAACTGTTTGCAATACCTCTAAGCAGCGTATACATAATTAACTACTCATGACAAGATTTGTATTAATCAATAAAAAAATTAAAGTTTTATTTTCTTATCATTTTTGTATAATTTGTTGTGGTGTTTGGGGATCACTGTTGTAGACAAGTTGCTGTAATCAATCTGTATTTGCCAGTATGGATCATCAATGATCGGCAAAACGTGTGATCGGGATCTCTAAAAACTACCGTATATTTGCTCACTTTTTTCTTGTGATGATCCGATCCGTTTTATGATCCTTTGCGTCACTACCAATTCACTTTGAGAGAACTGTCCTCGGGTAATTTTGTTACATCTGCTGCCTTTACTAGTGTTATTGTGATAGTTCTATTAGCATCACTTACTCAACACGTGGAGGCTGTGAAGGCTGAATCATCTGTTGGATCTGCTGGATTTGATGGATCTGCTGGATTTGATGGATCTGCTGGATCTGTTGGGGCTGTTGGAGCTGTTGGGGCTGTTGGGGCTGTTGGGGCTGTTGGGGCTGTTGGGGCTGTTGGGGCTGTTGGATCTGTTGGATCAGTTGGGGCTGTTGGATCTGTTGCATCTGTTGCATCTGTTGCATCTGTTGGATTTGATGGATCTGTTGGGGCTGTTGGATTTGATGGATCTGTTGGGGCTGTTGGAGCTGTTGGGGCTGTTGGATCTGTTGGATTTGAAGGATCTGTGGGGTCTGTAGGGGCGGAGGACGCTGCAGAGGACGCTGTAGTTGTGGTGTCTGTGATGGCTGGCTGGGTGAGCCTTGCTGCGTTTTGGCAGGAGAGGCTCCAACATGCCCATCACTGGTGTATTGAACTACTGGACCTTTACTCCTCAACGCCCCTGGAGATCAAAATGGACAATAAGAGATAAAGTCAAAATTAAATGACTTAAATCAAACAGGGTGAGTGTGGTAAAGCATTGTATTACCAAAGGCCTTTAAAACAATAATTAATTTATTATTTCTTCAAATCTTCTTCATTTAAAAACACAAAACCACAGTGGTTAAAATTAGGCTTTTTGGCGAGATGGCAAGAAGGTTAATGTTACCCATGTTAGGTCGTGTCCTCTGCTGGCCAGCCAGCTTCTTCTCCTGGGTGTTGGCAGTGGTCATCTTCAGGTTGAACATTGGCTCCAACCTGGTAGAGCCTCTATAAATCCACTCACTCCTCTTGTCATCCTGATCAACACAAAAAACAACAAGAGGTTTGCTCTCAATTCTGACAGCTGACTGACACTGTGAATGTTTTTTTACATACCAAAAAGAGGATCTTGACCAAGCTTCCATCCACCTCTTCCACCTTGCTCTTCCACCAGGTTCCCTCCCACTCTGTCTTGATGATCTGTCCAACCTTGAGGAGCACCATAGGCCTGCTGGGATATGCAGTGATGTACTCCTCAATGAAGTCGCGACACGATGCATCCTCGATGTCCTCCCAGGTACGCTTTACTGTGAAAACAAGAACAATCTCAAATTAAGGCAGCATTTAGCCAACTCATTTTATAGCTGAGTAATAGGATGAATTTACTGGGTTTTACAGATTACAAGAAAAAAGAACATGGAGAAATAGGCACTTACATGGTCTGCAAACTGGGTGGAGGTCAGGTAGTGTCACATATGAAGCATAGCCATCATCAAAGAAGATCAAAAACCTGAAACACACAACAAAATATATTAACTAGTCTGAATTAATCACTTGTTACATATACATCAGTACCTGCTAATTCTGTATGTTTAATATAAAGTGTCTATTATAAAGGTTTGAACCACTAATGAGCACTGAAACTGTAAAAGGTCACACTGACATATCGGTCTCAATTCAAATTTAAGGGACCAAAAATGAATGACGGCCAATAGAGTTGAAACATTTGATTTTGTAACTCATTGATATCGGGCACACAAATACAGTATTGGTAGAACTGACATCAACCAGTAAGTACATCCCACCCTTAGTTTACCCATGCTTTAGCTTTGTCTGCCCACCTCATGCGGTTCTTGTTGTTGGGCATCTCTGCTACGATTCCAGCATAGAGCCACACCAGGTTGCCGTCCTTGTACTTGGCGACAACACGAGCCCCGACATACAGGATCTCCAGGGTGGGGTTATACTCAAAAGCCACATGATTTCCAGACAGCAGACTCTTTCCTTTATCAAACTTAACTTTATACTTGAATATACTGTTCCCTGAGTATAGAGAGAGGGTGTGTTGCATTAAATACAGCACATCAGGAAAATTCAAGCATAGAATATACACAATAAATCATATTAAAATAATATATACATAAAATGTTTTTAGTAACACACCGACAGGGCTGATGGCAACGAGGGCACCTCTGTGCCAGGTCTTGGTGCGTTTCTTTCCCAAAATCATCATCCCGACTTTAAGCTCATCTTCTGTCACGTTTGGGTTCGGCTGGGTCATGGACTGAGACTGGACCTGGGATACAAACACGGCCGGCACTGAAGCATGACTACCTGGAGGGTAGGACAAGCCACACATACCGTTAGCATCACATATACTTCCTTGACAGGTATGATGCGTTACCGGAGGAAATATATGTTTGCTCACCTGACTGTGATGGAGGCTTTGATGGCGATCGAAGCAATGGAGCACCTGTTGATGGCTTGCTGACCATTTGGACTAACTTCTGCACCTGCTGGGATGTTTTCTGTAGTGCTGTGGAGGCCTCATTTAACTGGTAAATAAACAACATATACATCATCATCTGCATACACGGAGCAGTGATATGGCTCCATAGATTATTACATCAAGATGGTACTTTTTCATATAGTAGCTAAATGTGTATGCTCTTCTCTGTTCTACTTTGTTGTCCTTGTTATTTTTTGTTTATTTGTCTATTTCTGTGCTTGTACGTTGAGAGCAAGAGTCAAATTCCTTGTATGCGTATGCATACATGGCCAAAATATCCATTGCTTCCCTTGTAAGCTTTTCCTCAAGTTTGTCTCACAAAGCAGACGTTAATTTAGCTGGAAAACAGCACTACGGGTCCTGAGTGTGAAATCAGACTGCGTACGGCCCCACATGCATAACATCACTGCCAGATACAGATCTGGAAGCAGGCTACTGGGTTCAAACGGGACATTTATATGCTTGTAATTTATAACTGTTAACATGCAACTTTTTTCTCCATAGGAATACGATTAACATCAACATCTTTCTGTACCGTTTCATAATTGCTTGTAGTTTGAAACATTGTCATTGTTATATTACATTTAGTATGTGCATTGAGACAATTTTACAATACGGTACATGTATATATATATATCGTGGAATAAAATGTATACATATATTTTGTTTATATTCATTTTTAAAACTACCATTTGTTCGATAGTACTGACTTGTATTTTCTTGCAGCATACAATATCTAAGGATATCACAGGTTTTGACAAAATTAGGGCACATTGTTCAATTAACAAGATGGATGCTACAAATGAAGGGGACAGAGAGACTAGAGGTGTGGCAACATGTTGGTATTTAAGATAACTGATATTAAAAAACTAAATCATGTTAATAATACACATTTGATGATAGTGTAAATTCTCAAGCGCCTATTAAATTGCGCTTTTGTAAAGTTATGGTTACAGACTCTCTCGCTACACTCGTATTTTGTGTGTAATTAATTTGCCAAAATAGAGACAACACACAATAAACTAAACAAAGTTAAAAGATTAATCCTGACTGGTTGTTTTTCAAATGTTGTATAGATATCGCAATAATATCGTAAATTATTTGGACACGATAATCATGTAGTAAATTCGGTATTGTGACAGCTCTAAAGGATTGATGGCTCAGAGACGCACCATTTATCAATCTACAGTGTTTGTTAGAAATAAGTGTTTTCAAACACTTAAGATTTAAAATAGAGTAGCCGAAAAGGGTTTTAAGTGAAAAACAACAACAATGTTTCAACTCATCTTAACGCTCAGACAGCCCACATCAAACATTTAGCATTGAGCTCAGTGTCATTAAGATCATTTCCATTGTTCTCACCGCTGGATCTTTGCCAGGAGTGCCAGTCTTCTTTGGAGGAACCACTGAAACATTATAAAGAAATGAAGATACTTAACAACCCGATTGTTTTTTTTGTTGTAGTGGCAATGAAATTGTAACTGAAAGGAGCAGGACTTACGACAACCAACAGCAATAACATCATCGTCATCATCGTCGTCTATCTCGATGACCTCAGAGGACAGGAAGTCTCCTACGCCCCCCTCCTCCTCTGAGCTGCTCTCTTGGTAAACAAGACCGTTCTTATAGTAAGTTGCCTTCACGAGCTTCTCACACTCTAATATGGACCTGAGGAACAGTCGGGATAAAAAACGTGCGCCTGTAAGACAAAACTACGGATGCTCTGATGCTGTCCAGAGGATCAGTTTCACCACAGGCGTGTATCGGCCAGGACGCGGGGGATCCCATTAAATACAGTTTCATTAATGTATACAATTCTGTTTCCACTACATTCATTCAGTAACAGACTGAACTTTCAACTCGCACACTCACCTATATATATATATATATATATATATGTATTTTTTTAATTTATTTTTTAATACAGTCGATAAGAAAAAATACAAAAAGGTATGATATTTGCGAAAGGTGCACATTCACAAAGATGTAGGACCGTTACGCACATCGTTCAAATGCAAGCAACCAATAAGATATATGAAAATAGTAAAAATATAAACAACAGAAGAGATGTAGAAATACTGTATATGAGTTAGGGCAGCACAATTATGTCCACAATTATGATTACTTTCATCAATATTGAGATCAGGATTATTTAGAAATATAGAATATAGATATATTGACAGAAATATAATTTCAATAAAAAGAGTACAGTTTTACTTCTGTGTTGTGCTGCATTCCTGTTAATGTACAGATCTTCAAAATAAAACGGGTCCTCACATAGAGCATCTCCAAGAAGCCGAAGCCGACAGCTTATAACTAACAGCGTTAACAGTGCAAACCACAGCAGAAGTTTTCAGTGTATACCGGAGGGGGACCTGAAGGGTAGGTGCTACTCATGCTGCTCATTCTCTGCATACGTAGATATTACACCAATATATCTTTTTAGAGAAAATTGTTATTTGATATTAATGTTCAAAATATTAAATGTAGCTCTTTTAAAACAGGGTTGTCTAAACCTTTTTTATTGTGGTCCATATAAAGAAAGGAGTCACAGCCAAATACTAGTTACTAGTTACACATCAAGAAAACCGGTTTCTAGACCAGACAACCTAATGTGCAATAGAAAATTAATTTTCTATAAAAATAACTACGTAACACTACTACACATTTGACATTAGAGTTGTTTACAGGCGTTAGTATAATACAGCATAATATAGGTATATTTTGGGTAGAAATATTGTATCGATTTATATTTATCTTTTATTATACAAACTAATAATATTGCAAATCGGGATTAACCTTTTGTCATAACTGGTTGTATAAGTCACGGACCATCCTTAAATGTGCAAAGGTAACACTACAGAGAACATAAATAAGCTTTTTTTATTTTATTTTTTTCAAATCTGTGTTTGACCGACTTTAACACATGACTGTAAATAAATAAACAGACTTTAGGAAAAGCCTCATGTCGTACTTACTTGTTGGTATCGTTGAGAAGACCTCCTGTCCTCGCCTCCTCTTCTTCTTTCTGTTCCACCCATTCCTTAAGCTCTGTCAGTTGAGCCTTTTTCTTCTGCACCATCTCACTCTTCTCCACTGCATCATCAATCCACTTCTTCAGCTCATCCAGAGAAATGCCCAGCTCTTCCTCCATGTTAGAGTCCCAGCCCTCCACTTCCATTCTTGGGAGGGGAAAAAAACAGAATAACGAAATGTAAACATAATTTTAAATACCTACACATTAGACTTCTACTTCTCACTTATTAATTAGTAACTAAATTCATTTATTTTATAACCTTGTGTCGTAATACTTTTTGTTCACATTTAAAAAGTGTGATCCGATACAAAACCCTGAAAGACAAGTCCTTGTTTTAGACACCAGTATGATTATCTCGCAGACCTTTTCATCCACATTACTATCATAATGAGGACTCATAATGTTGTTGTAAACCCTGCATGTAATGTCTGCAAACACTCGTGAACACTGCTTCGTGAGATCTGTCAGCGTATTCAAATCCACGAATAAACGTTAGTGCATCCATGATTTCTGACGTGTCGAGATGCAGCACCCCGTCGTCTGCATCGGTACATTTAAAGCATCAACGCAGACTCAGATCGTCTACCGAGTTGGGTTGTGATTAAAAACCTCGCACACTGGACGAGGTCACACATGTGTAACGTTACAAACCTGCTTCAGCCTGACTTCCATACCTTAGCTTTGTTTCCCCATAGACAACCAAAACCATGTAGAGTTGGCACTAATTAGGCAGCGATAAAGTCATCTTAAAGTAGCTGCAATTGTCTGACTAGGACAATTGCCTGCTGACGTCACTGGTCAGCACAACACGGGGAAGTGTTGAAAAACCTTAATACCGTTAATTTAAATCAAGACAACATCCGATTTAAGGTCGGCAGACACCGTGGCTGTTAATTTAAATCACAATAACTTCACTGACACTTTAATGAGACACGTTTCGTCAAACAAAACAGCTAAAAAGACATAACACTGAAGCTTGTTACAAGAGACAGTGGGCTAGCTCGTTAGCTTAGCATTAGCATGGAGAAAGTCTGATATCTTGACAAACTGGCGCCGGTGAAATAAAACAGCAGCATGGTGTCCTCTGGAGCTGTTCTCCGAAACACACCAGGCGGTGACTTTAATTCAGAGACAGCACTAAAACCTCACCTATCGGTGATGTCCATCCTGCCTGCTTGCATATATGAGCTTAGCTAGCTAGTGCTACCAGCTAGCCACAATAAGGAGCGCGTGCATTGTTCCCGGGGTAACCGAGGAGGGCGGAGGGATAGCGCGCTGTTTGGTTCAGTGAAAGACGAAAGCCTCGCCCACACGGGTTGTCCAGGTATATAAAAACGCGCACCTGAGCCACATGACGCTTGCTGCGCACATTATTAAGGAAAGAGAAATGTCTCCTCATGTCAGGATCATTTATCCAACAGATCAAGACGACATAAATACACTCACTGCCCTCTTATTAATGTTATCTTTGTTCCAGCTCGTATTAAATGCATCAGGAGAAATTAAGATTATTTATTGATTGCCCTTTTTAAACACACTTTGTATATTCTGAGGAATAGGCTTAAATAATGACGATATGTGTCATAAAACAAGATTCCAGGCTACTGTGAGAGTATTGTTCAACTATATTGTAGAAAATACACTCAAATTAGATATTTTATTTTTTTATTTAACCTTTATTTAGCCAGGCGAAACAGATTAAGAACAAATTCTTATTTTCAATTGATATGGCCATGAGTTAATTAACTAAGAATTTATCTGTGCTCATTATGGAGTTTCTTAATGATACCAAGATGGATTAGCATTTATTCATTCATTGTAGGAACATTAGGTGTCATGTTGGGGCGTTTAATGTTTAATATATGAATATAAAAGTGTCTCTTTTTAAAGAAAATTTACAAAACGTTGTAAGTAGAAAATCCACATCTAATCTTAAGGAAGGAAAAAGGTGCGTTTTGGGCAGTTCTCTTACTCTTAC